>NC_041381.1:585689121-585702643 GCF_002162155.2 Triticum dicoccoides
GGCGGCCCCACCTCCCACGCGCCCCCGGGTCGCCCTCGTTGCACGCGCCCGCCAGTCAGCCCCGCTCCCCTCGGGATCCCGCACCTGGCGCACCTGCCTTGGATCCCACGCCCGACCCCTCTTCCACCGAATCCTCCTCGGATCGTGCGCCTGACTCCAACCTACCGCTCGCCAGCCCCATCAAATCTACCTCTGAATCCGATCCAGCCTATACCATGCCTTCACGTCGGCCCAAGCATGCAATACCGATTGCACCACCGCAAAACTCCCACAACATGCGCACTAGAGCCAAATCAGGATTTTGCCAACCAAAGCGCCTCTTTCTAGCCACCACCTCTACTTCCGCCATATCCCCCATACCACCCACCTATCGTTCTGCCCTCAAAGATAAAAATTGGTGTGACACCCCAAAATTTTGGCCTTGTTTTATTAAATTATTTTTTTTTCTTCCAGGAATTAAAACTTTGAATTTTTGAGCTCCATTTTGATTTTTTTTGTTTAAATCATTTCCTTCCCTGTTATGATGAGTTTTTTCCAAAAAGAAAACTTTTCAAAATTGTTGTTGGATTTGTTTAACCTCTCAAGAAAAACTTTGTTGTTATCAGTGTAACTAATTAAATAATTAAGTTGCTTGATCTTTATTTTCTTGAAAAGGGTTTTCTAGGTTAAATGGCCTTATTTGAACTACAACCATTTGATAAATTCGCTTAAAATTCCCATAAAAATTTGGAGATGTCATTTGATGTTTTTAAATCACTTTTATGCAAAAATATATTTCATTCATGAAATATTTTGAGCCCTACACTCAATTTTTCTTCTCTGGTCCAGAGTGCATTTTTGCACTACAACCTATTTAAGTATTTCTTTAAAACTTCTACCAAAATTAAGGGAGGTCAGTAGGAGCCTGTTATCCCTCTTTGTGCAAAAACCTAATTATGTTCTTTGAAAAATTTGAGTGAATCAACCTCATTTCCATTCAGGACCAACTTAAGGATTTGTACAGCAACCACCATTTTAGTTGCTCCTATACCCTTAATTATTTCTCCTACTTGTAGTCCCCCATGTTAAACCCTTAAGTCTAGGAGCATGCACCATTTAGATCATTTTTGGTTCATGAAATAATGCTATTTATTTCCTGTCCAGAAATGTAGTTTTGTAAAACTTGCACTAACAAGTTTCTTCTTTTGACCAACTAACATCACCACTCTCTCTTTCTTCCACAGAGACACTGATCTGGAGATTTTGGCCACTCCAAGAAATGCCTAAGTGCCCTTGGCATTTTGTCAAACACCTGGTGCGCATGGCCAGTTTTGACATGATTTTGTCTTTGCATTGTGACCTTGAACCTTGGATCATACCAGCTTGTCCAATGGTTTTGCCTTAGACTATAACCCCACCCTGCTAAATCCCAGCTCCAACCAAGCACTCTGGAGTGCCATGGCATTTCGTCGAGCACATTCAGTGCGTGCACTGGACGCGCCCAGAGCGCGCGTATTGCAGCCACGCGGCCGAGCCGACACGCTGGCCCCCACGGCTTTGGCCCGCTCTGCAGAACCACGCCACGCGCTCCCCTCCTCGCAGCAACGCGCCAAGCAGCCCCCGCCGCGCCCGGCAGGCCAAGAGCTAGCCGCCGCCACCGCCCGACAGCCCCTGCTCCGTTCAGCGCCGCCCAAGCCACCCCGGCTCGCCACCTGGCCCCGGCACAGCCCGAGCTCATCCACACGGGTGTCCGCTAGCGTTCGTCGCCGCCACATCGCCCTAGCTACAGAGAGGCGGTTCGCCGGAGAGCTTATCCCCACCGCCGCGGAACCGACCTCGGCGTGCTATAAATGGACACCCCGAGCCCCTCTGAGCACGGACGCGACCTCATGCTACCCCCATGGCGCTCCCTTGCCTCGCATTCGACCCGGGGAGGTCTTCTTCATCATCTCCGGCAACTCCTGCCGCCGCCACCGCCCCGGCCAATCCGGCACCTCCCCCTCTCCGTTCTCTCCACCAAGAACTTCCTCATTCCCCTGTGAACCCAACCCCCTACTTAATTTTGATCGGGAGCCGTCGTCGCCAACAAATCACTTTGCCACCGAAGCTTCCCTCCGCCGCGGAGCTCGCCGCCGGTGATTTACTCCTTCCCCAGCAACCCTACGACCACCGGGAGAACCGCCCCAGCCGTTCGGATCCATTCCCACCCTCGGGGGCCCGCGAGGAGCAGCCAAACGCCGGCGACGATCGCCGGAGCCCCGCTCTGCTCGGGCAGAGGGAGACGACGCACGGCGACTGGTCAAACCTGACCAGTGGGCCAGGCGGGCCCACTATCGGTGACCCAGCTCCGCCTCCACGCGTTTAAGTGGAAGCGTAAAGACCCTAAGTACGTCTCCCGTTTTCGAAGACGTATTCTGCCGAAACGTTTTCTTTTTCTATTTTATTTTAAAAACAGATTTTGACCAAATGTTTGACTGGCTCTAACTTTTTAAATATAAGTCCAAATGAGTTGATTCTTTTTCCTACCTTCCTCATATTTGATCTAGTTTATTTTAAGATTTATTTGAAAATTTTTCAAACAACTTTTTGGTTCTGTTTTTGAAATGTGTGTTAATTCAAATATATTTTCAAATAAGATTTTTGGGAGAGAGAAGAAACTTTCAAAAGTTTGGAGAGCACCCTGCCTTTCCACACATTGAAGGCAAGCATTCTGAACCCCGGCATAATAATTTTGGAGTGATCATTGATGCATTTATAACACCACCGCATTTCGAAGGACTTGTTATTTCATGTGATATGATCATATGCATGGGCGCATGTTACTGATTTCCATGCTGTTGGTAATGGACACACTTGTGATGATAATCACCCTCATGAGCTTTACATGCATACCGGCAGGAAACCGGGAAGACCTCTGCCTTGGGTAGGTATGAGTTTGTCGCCGGTCTCCGTCGGGACGGTTCTGTCCGGTATGGCATGGTAAGGTGATATGAGTGGTGACTCTGTTTGATGAAATATATTTGTTACGCTAATCATTCAGGGAATACTTGAACCTCCTGAGTCGACCGTAGATCGAGTCTTGTTCCAGTAACCCCCATACCTGTTTCGTACTACCACTCGTCTCTACAGCAAGTAGAGTACGGTTCAGTAAGTTGTCAACCTCTTTCTAGCACACACCGTACAGAGAGGCCATGGTGGAAGATACTGGTTGTAACTGGTAGGCAGGCCACCTGGTCCGGGGGCATGGGTGTTTCTGGTTGGGACCGAGAGGGGAGGCCACCCCTTAGAGCGCGCGATATAAATTTGATCCCATGCTACGCGAGGTTGTAGCCTCCCCACTTAGAGTTTGCTTAACAGGTGTCGTGGGTGATTCCAGACACGTGTGTGATAAGCTGGTGTGTGCAAGTTAGGTGTGTTTTCAACAAAAAGACCGTAGATGGAATTAGTCCCGATGGACTAAAGAAATCCGTTACTCGTGGGTAAAGAGTACACCCTCTGCAGAGAATAAACCTATTCGAATAGCCGTGTCCATGGTTAAGGATTACAGTCTGGGATGGGTCAAGTATCGGTCTTAGTGTCGGTCTTCGGAGGTGAAACTATTAATCCAGAAATGGAATTACTACTTGTGACTGGTGATAACTATGATTATTATTATTTGACTAACCCATGATATTGTTGTTATTATCGTGTATCTCTGGGATAGTTCTACCTCCGGGATATTCACTTTGATTGTTTCTTTTAAAGCCCTTTCATGAGGCGTCGCTCAGACGCCCGACTGTGGCATTTCTTTTAAAGCCCTTTATGAGGCGTCGCTCAGACGCCCGACTGTGGCATTTCTTTTAAGGCCCTTTATGAGGCGTCGCTCAGACGCCCGACTGTGGCATTTCTTTTAAAGCCCTTTATGTGGCGTCGCTCAGACGCCCGACTGTGGCATTTCTTTTAAAGCCCTTTATGTGGCGTCGCTCAGACGCCCGACTGTGGCATTTCTTTTAAAGCCCTTTATGTGGCGTCGCTCAGACGCCCGACTGTGGCATTACTTGTTATTTATTTCTCAAATCTTTTTTTATACTATCATGTTATTGAAATTTTCATAAATAACTTGCTTGCACGCATCCGAGAGTTATTTAGCTTTTATGACTGACGTCATGGGCATAATATATTTCTTTCAGCACATCATTGTTATATTATACCTGTGTTCATAATGTTTGCGAGTACATTCAAAGTACTCACTGGCTTGTCCCTGGCTATTGTCTTGGCCAGATTTTCCTGCACGGAGAGGAGCGACGTGATGCCAGCCCCGGAACCCACGCAATGGAGATAGCAGCCTCGCGGAGATAGGAATTTAACCTGGTCAGCTGTTCCTGTGGGGAATGGAGTCCCATAGACACTGATGTTTCACAACCCGCTTCCGCCATCAACCACTAGAAACCTTTTGTTGTACTCACAGGCCAGAATGGTCTTGTACTACATAATTTGTTTTCTGCTTGGAATTTCTGTATCAAGTTGGAGCCTCATCAGCTAACAGTAATCCTGGGGCTGATGAGCACGACGGTCTTTTCTGGAAATTATTACCCGGAAAAACCCGGTCGCGACAGAATTGGTATCAGAGCCAGGCTGACCATTGGCTAATCCTATCTTAGCCCGGTCAATAAACTTAGGCAAACCAACCCACCAGACCTTAACCAAACCCCAGCCAAGCTTCTCGTGCAAGATAGCCACACAGTGACCCAACACTTTTGGCAGTCGGTGCCCAACCTATCAACCTAACCTGTCACTCATGCGCCAGTGACCGGCCCCTAAATAATCTTTTCTCGCAAGCGTGCGAAGGAAGATTCCGTCCCCTTTTCCCTATAAAAAAGGGGGCGTGCTAGCCCCAAACCAGCACACATAGTCGCTACCCCAAACCGAGCCACAATGCCTGGACCTATAGTGCACAATGAAAGCACAGCAACCAACCTTGGAGGTTTTGTGACCATCCTCGCAAACCTCACCCGTCGTGCCTACGCGTTAGAGGAGCCACCAGAATATGTTGTGTATCAAGGACCCATGAGCGGTGAAGACCGCCAATTCTGGGCCATTGTGCACATTTACGGTAGGAGTCTAGCCCCCGAGCGCCCCTACCGGTTCACCGGAAGAACAACTTCCTTTGAGCCACAAGCCATCCAGCTAGCCACTCGAGAGGCTATAGTTCATCTCAGGCACTTGTCGCCCAGAGTTAACTGTCGCTCGTTCCACTACTACCCCAGACGTGAAGGGTATGGTAGACCACCCCAAGTCGCCAATGGAGACCACGAGACGGACCCCGCATTGTTGCACCTAGTGCGCTATGTAAGTGCACTAGAGGCACTGTTCGACCAGATCACTATTGATCTAATCGCAGCTCGTGGAGAGTTGGTTCGTCGAGCCCCGGCGAGAGAAGGAAACGAGCCCAACACCGACAACCCAGTCGTGTTGTTTGGACAACCAATCGAGACCCCGAGATCTGCCCCAGCCATCGGCCAAGGTGCTGCGATAACCCCAGAAGTGCTTCGTCGCATATTGGGAGCACACTCCAACGGGGTTGTGGCCAACAATCCCCGCAATGGTCATTCTCACTACCCCGACCCTGCAGTTCCTCCGCCATCTCCGACTAATCCCGGCAGAGAGACACGTGGAGAAGCCTCGACATCCACCAGGCACGCCCGTTTAGACATAAACGAGGTAGACTGAGCCGTATGAGTAGTACCAAGTTTCAATGTATCCTCGCTTTGTAATCATGCGAGCGCGTATATTAACGCAGCCTGTCTTTGTGCCTCTGTGTTGATAGTAGCCTTGCACGTTTGGTCAGCGCATAGCTGCATATTTTTCCGGGCACAACTACCAAAACCAGCCCGACGACAACCACAGTAACACATCTCTTTATGAGATATGTGTATCTCTGACACTGACCTGACCTTTGGATCCAAGCTGGCAAATTTATTACCTTTCACCACGGTAAAAATGATCCAGCTCCATTGCTATATAAAGGCCACCTTGTGACCTTACCCAGCAACCCCCACCTTGTACACCACACTCGCACTTTTTCCTGTCATGCCGAACCCCAGCATTCATCTGAGAACCCCAGATGCAACCCCTGGTAGCTTTGTCAAAATATTGTGGGATTTTACCCGCAGTACCATGGGTTCTACCCAGCCACCCCAGTACGAGCTGTTCAAATCAAGGATCACCCCCTCCACCTCGGAATATTGGGCAGCAGTACATATTCCTCCTGTAGACCCCAACCAAGATCCAATAGAAGTTTCCTTCGTGGGGAAATCTATGCCAACCCTACACTTGGCCATAGAAGCTGCTGCGAAAGAAGCGATTGCCCGTCTTCGATCCGCAGTACCCTATGCCCGCGAACGAGGATATTATTACTTTCCGAGTCGTGCAGCACCCGGAGAAGTAACGTCTTTTCCCGGTGGGCGTATTGAGAGAGACCCAGTTCTGGCCAACCTTATCCAGTACATCATTGCTCAAGAGCATTTAAACCAGCGCGTGATGGATTATCTCCAGAGCCTCGTAGATTTAAATCCTCAGGTTGCCATCGGCAGACCACTGAGACCCGACACGGAGAGACGCATACATCGACTGGTCAATCCACTTCCTCCGATTGAAGAAGAATGTATTCCTTTACCAGAGACATTTTATCAGGACCCTGTCCAGTTACCGTTTTATTTTTAGACGTCACTACTGTATTTGTCCTTTGCTGCATTTATTTATGTGTGTGACTAATGCGTAATACCCTGAGTTTGTACGACGAGTTAATTATTTGACTTCTGCTCATGTGTGTAGTTTTGTTGTGGTTTACGCTCCTTTAAAGTAACTGTTTTCCCCTCGCGAAACCCTGGAGTGAGATTTTCTTTTCCCTGAGTTGCTACATCTCCACTTTCTCACGACGTGGATTATTTAATTTCACTCAGCACCACGAGCAGACTCACAACCATAATCATTCGGACCCATACACTGTTTGTAAAATTTTTGCAACGGTGTTACATCCAGATAATCACCCCCTAACAACAGTTAGCACCCGACACACTCCATCTACTCCTCATGATCACCACCACCGCGGAGAACCAACACCCGAGCCGCAGCATCGCGATACTCGTCGAAGATTATCGCGCACAGGAGCACAGAGAGCCCCAGCAGCGTCGCCAGCCCTCCGCATATCAGGATCACAAACCAGTCCGGCATCGCCTCCGCCATTAGAGCCTCGACCGAGCTTCTGTAAGCAGTAACGGAGAAATAAGGAGGAGGAGAAGTGAGGCCAGGTGTAAGGAGGAAGAGAGAGGCACCCCGGCCGTTTTTATAGCTCGAGCTCGGTGTACGGTGGGCGAAGTCCACCAACACCGCTCGTCGCCGATCACCGGTGTTCGGAGTCGAATCCGCGAGCAGTGCCGAAAGCGCGCTGGCCCGCGAGGTGAGTGCACGCTGCACCAGCAGCTAGCACGCCGCGCACTACCACGGTACGGCCTAGATGCCCTACACACTAGGCGTCGCCGGTGGAGAAAGCGCGCGGGAGAGAGGAGGAAGATAGGTCCAGAGGGAGAAGAAGAGGAGACTGACAGTGGACCCCGGGTCCACCTGTCAGCCAGAGAGAGCACTGTGCTCTCGGGTACGACCAGCGTATATCTAAATTTAGGAGTTGTCCTAAATTTATATCCAGCGTAGAAATCACCCGTTTTGTCCCGAACCGTAGACTTTTCCGCGCAGCCCCAGTTTTTACACGGTGGTTTTTCACCACTTATTGCCCTCTCACTATAGCTACATCTTTATTGCGTAAATATTCTCTTAACACCGCTTTCAGCAAATCTCGAGGACGAGATTTTTTCTTAAGGGGGATAGTATTGTGACACCCCAAAATTTTGGCCTTGTTTTATTAAATTATTTTTTTTTCTTCCAGGAATTAAAACTTTGAATTTTTGAGCTCCATTTTGATTTTTTTTGTTTAAATCATTTCCTTCCCTGTTATGATGAGTTTTTCCCAAAAAGAAAACTTTTCAAAATTGTTGTTGGATTTGTTTAACCTCTCAAGAAAAACTTTGTTGTTATCAGTGTAACTAATTAAATAATTAAGTTGCTTGATCTTTATTTTCTTGAAAAGGGTTTTCTAGGTTAAATGGCCTTATTTGAACTACAACCATTTGATAAATTCGCTTAAAATTCCCATAAAAATTTGGAGATGTCATGTGATGTTTTTAAATCACTTTTATGCAAAAATATATTTCATTCATGAAATATTTTGAGCCCTACACTCAATTTTTCTTCTCTGGTCCAGAGTGCATTTTTGCACTACAACCTATTTAAGTATTTCTTTAAAACTTCTACCAAAATTAAGGGAGGTCAGTAGGAGCCTGTTATCCCTCTTTGTGCAAAAACCTAATTATGTTCTTTGAAAAATTTGAGTGAATCAACCTCATTTCCATTCAGGACCAACTTGAGGATTTGTACAGCAACCACCATTTTAGTTGCTCCTATACCCTTAATTATTTCTCCTACTTGTAGTCCCCCATGTTAAACCCTTAAGTCCAGGAGCATGCACCATTTAGATCATTTTTGGTTCATGAAATAATGCTATTTATTTCCTGTCCAGAAATGTAGTTTTGTAAAACTTGCACTAACAAGTTTCTTCTTTTGACCAACTAACATCACCACTCTCTCTTTCTTCCACAGAGACACTGATCTGGAGATTTTGGCCACTCCAAGAAATGCCTAAGTGCCCTTGGCATTTTGTCAAACACCTGGTGCGCATGGCCAGTTTTGACATGATTTTGTCTTTGCATTGTGACCTTGAACCTTGGATCGTACCAGCTTGTCCAATGGTTTTGCCTTAGACTATAACCCCACCCTGCTAAATCCCAGCTCCAACCAAGCGCTCTGGAGTGCCATGGCATTTCGTCGAGCACATTCAGTGCGTGCACTGGACGCGCCCAGAGCGCGCGTATTGCAGCCACGCGGCCGAGCCGACACGCTGGCCCCCACGGCTTTGGCCCGCTCTGCAGAACCACGCCACGCGCTCCCCTCCTCGCAGCAACGCGCCAAGCAGCCCCCGCCGCGCCCGGCAGGCCAAGAGCTAGCCGCCGCCACCGCCCGACAGCCCCTGCTCCGTTCAGCGCCGCCCAAGCCACCCCGGCTCGCCACCTGGCCCCGGCACAGCCCGAGCTCATCCACACGGGTGTCCGCTAGCGTTCGTCGCCGCCACGTCGCCCTAGCTACAAAGAGGCGGTTCGCCGGAGAGCTTATCCCCACCGCCGCGGAACCGACCTCGGCGTGCTATAAATGGACACCCCGAGCCCCTCTGAGCACGGACGCGACCTCATGCTACCCCCATGGCGCTCCCCTGCCTCGCATTCGACCCGGGGAGGTCTTCTTCATCATCTCCGGCAACTCCTGCCGCCGCCACCGCCCCGGCCAATCCGGCACCTCCAGCACCTCCCCCTCTCCGTTCTCTCCACCAAGAACTTCCTCATTCCCCTGTGAACCCAACCCCCTACTTAATTTTGATCGGGAGCCGTCGCCGCCAACAAATCACTTTGCCACCGAAGCTTCCCTCCGCCACGGAGCTCGCCGCCGGTGATTTACTCCTTTCCCAGCAACCCTACGACCACCGGGAGAACCGCCCCAGCCGTGCGGATCCATTCCCACCCTCGAGGGCCCGCGAGGAGCAGCCAAACGCCGGCGACGATCGCCGGAGCCCCGCTCTGCTCGGGCAGAGGAGGGAGACGACGCACGGCGACTGGTCAAACCTGACCAGTGGGCTAGGCGGGCCCACTATCGGTGACCCAGCTCCGCCTCCACGCGTTTAAGTGGAAAGCGTAAAGACCCTAAGTACGTCTCCCGTTTTCGAAGACGTATTCTGCCGAAACGTTTTCTTTTTCTATTTTATTTTAAAAACAGATTTTGACCAAATGTTTGACTGGCTCGAACTTTTTAAATATAAGTCCAAATGAGTTGATTCTTTTTCCTACCTTCCTCATATTTGATCTAGTTTATTTTAAGATTTATTTGAAAAAATTTCAAACAACTTTTTGGTTCTGTTTTTGAAATGTGTGTTAATTCAAATATATTTTCAAATAGGATTTTTGGGAGAGAGAAGAAACTTTCAAAAGTTTGGAGAGCACCCTGCCTTTCCACACATTGAAGGCAAGCATTCTGAACCCCGGCATAATAATTTTGGAGTGATCATTGATGCATTTATAACACCACCGCATTTCGAAGGACTTGTTATTTCATGTGATATGATCATATGCATGGGCGCATGTTACTGATTTCCATGCTGTTGGTAATGGACACACTTGTGATGATAATCACCCTCATGAGCTTTACATGCATACCGGCAGGAAACCGGGAAGACCTCTGCCTTGGGTAGGTATGAGTTTGTCGCCGGTCTCCGTCGGGACGGTTCTGTCCGGTATGGCATGGTAAGGTGATATGAGTGGTGACTCTGTTTGATGAAATATATTTGTTACGCTAATCATTCAGGGAATACTTGAACCTCCTGAGTCGACCGTAGATCGAGTCTTGTTCCAGTAACCCCCATACCTGTTTCGTACTACCACTCGTCTCTACAGCAAGTAGAGTACGGTTCAGTAAGTTGTCAACCTCTTTCTAGCACACACCGTACAGAGAGGCCATGGTGGAAGATACTGGTTGTAACTGGTAGGCAGGTCACCTGGTCCGGGGGCATGGGTGTTTTCGGTTGGGACCGAGAGGGGAGGCCACCCCTTAGAGCGCGCGATATAAATTTGATCCCATGCTACGCAAGGTTGTAGCCTCCCCACTTAGAGTTTGCTTAACATGTGTCGTGGGTGATTCCAGACACGTGTGTGATAAGCTGGTGTGTGCAAGTTAGGTGTGTTTTCAACAAAAAGACCGTAGATGGAATTAGTCCCGATGGACTAAAGAAATCCGTTACTCGTGGGTAAAGAGTACACCCTCTGCAGAGAATAAACCTATTCGAATAGCCGTGTCCATGGTTAAGGATTACAGTCTGGGATGGGTCAAGTATCGGTCTTAGTGTCGGTCTTCGGAGGTGAAACTATTAATCCAGAAATGGAATTACTACTTGTGACTGGTGATAACTATGATTATTATTATTTGACTAACCCATGATATTGTTGTTATTATCGTGTATCTCTGGGATAGTTCTACCTCCGGGATATTCACTTTGATTGTTTCTTTTAAAGCCCTTTCATGAGGCGTCGCTCAGACGCCCGACTGTGGCATTTCTTTTAAAGCCCTTTATGAGGCGTCGCTCAGACGCCCGACTGTGGCATTTCTTTTAAGGCCCTTTATGAGGCGTTGCTCAGACGCCCGACTGTGGCATTTCTTTTAAAGCCCTTTATGTGGCGTCGCTCAGACGCCCGACTGTGGCATTTCTTTTAAAGCCCTTTATGTGGCGTCGCTCAGACGCCTGACTGTGGCATTTTTTTTAAAGCCCTTTATGTGGCGTCGCTCAGACGCCCGACTGTGGCATTACTTGTTATTTATTTCTCAAATCTTTTTTTTTATACTATCATGTTATTGAAATTTTCATAAATAACTTGCTTGCACGCATCCGAGAGTTATTTAGCTTTTATGACTGACGTCATGGGCATAATATATTTTTTTCAGCACATCATTGTTATATTATACCTGTGTTCATAATGTTTGCGAGTACATTCAAGGTACTCACTGGCTTGTCCCTGGCTATTGTCTTGGCCAGATTTTCCTGCACGGAGAGGAGCGTCGTGATGCCAGCCCCGGAACCCACGCAATGGAGATAGCAGCCTCGCGGAGATAGGAATTTAACCTGGTCAGCTGTTCCCGTGGGGAATGGAGTCCCATAGACACTGATGTTTCACAACCCGCTTCCGCCATCAACCACTAGAAACCTTTTGTTGTACTCACAGGCCAGAATGGTCTTGTACTACATAATTTGTTTTCTGCTTGGAATTTCTGTATCAAGTTGGAGCCTCATCAGCTAACAGTAATCCTGGGGCTGATGAGCACGACGGTCTTTTCTGGAAATTATTACCCGGAAAAACCCGGTCGCGACAATTGGTTGCAAGCAATGCGTGATGAATTTAATGCTTTGATGATGAATTCGACTTGGTCTTTGGTTCCAAAGCCTGCAGGTGTCAACGTGGTGAGTGGCAAATGGATTTTTCGTCACAAGTTCAATCCTGACGGATCCTTGGCATGCTACAAAGCGAGGTGGGTTGTCCGGGGGTTCACCCAAAAGGAAGGTGTGGATTATGGGGAAACCTTCAGCCCTGTGGTCAAGCCCGCCACCATCCGCATTGTGTTGAGCATTGCAACGTCAAGTGCATGGCCCATTCATCAACTTGACGTCAAAAATGCCTTCCTTCATGGCGATCTCAAGGAAACGGTCTATTGTGCTCAACCATCCGGCTTCATCGACTCGTCGTGCCCGGATCATGTGTGTCTCCTTCGCAAGTCTCTCTATGGCTTAAAGCAGGCTCTCCGTACGTGGTTTCATCGCTTCCAGGCATTTCTCTTGACACTGGGCTTTCGTGCTTCCAAGACTGGCTCCTCTCTTTTCGTACTCACCCACGGCACGTCTCTTGCATATCTCTTAGTCTATGTGGATGACAACATTCTCACCGCCAGTACGCCACACACTCTCCACCATGTCATCAACTCTCTCAAACGGGAGTTTTCCATGACTGACATGGGTGAGCTTCATCACTTTCTCGGGATTAATGTCAACCCGAATGCATCCGGTCTCTTCCTTAGCCATTAGCAATACACCCTAGAGATACTTGACCGCGCCAACATGCTCCATTGCAAGCCTGTTTCCACCCCCGTTGACACCACCGCCAAGCTCTCATCGAGCTCCGGCGAGCCACTATCCAACCCCACCACTTACCGTAGCATAGCCGGTGGATTACATTATCTTACTCTCACTAGACCGGATATTTCCTATGCCGTCCAACAGATATGTCTCTTCATGCATGAGCCTCGTGCGTCACACATGCAACTCGTCAAACGAGTCCTTTGCTACTTGCGTGGCACATCCCACTTTGGTCTTCAGTTATACAAAGCCTCCTCGCTGGATCTTGTTGCCTACACGGATGCTGACTGGGCCGGCTGTCCCGACACACGGCGTTCCACTTCCAGGTTCTGTGTTTACCTTGGGCAGAACATGGTCTCCTGGTCTTCCAAACGGCAGCCCACAGTCTCTCGTTCTAGCGCCGAAGCTGAATATCGCGGGGTCGCTAACTGCGTTGCCGAATCCTGCTGGATCCGTCAACTTCTCTATGAGCTTCGGCGTCCTCCCTCCCGTGCCACCATTGTCTATTGCGACAATGTCAGTGCATCATATCTCTCAACCAATCCAATACAACATCAGCGCACCAAACATGTTGAGATCGACCTTCACTTTGTTCGGGATCGCGTTGCTCTTGGTGAAGCCTGGGTTCTTCACGTTCCATCGAGCTCGCAGTTTGCGGATATCTTCACCAAGGGACTACCCTCACCGATCTACACGGAGTTTACGTCCAGCTTGAACGTCCTACCAAAC
>NC_041381.1:585702845-585716361 GCF_002162155.2 Triticum dicoccoides
TTAGAATGTACATATTCTGTTGTATTTAGTCTGGCACGTCCAGTCCTATTATTGTGGATCTCAACTATCGCCCTGGCCTGCGTGCCTACTTCCTTGGACTCTCTATATGTAATCACGGTTGTACTGTAATCTATCATTAAGGGCAATCATTCTATTGTCTAACTCTGCTAGTGCCAGCTGATTGTAACCGTGTAATATGGATAAAACACACGGTTTCTGCAACGTACGAAAACTGGTGTCTGTCATGAAAATGTCCGTGCGAATGATTTGACATCTTAAGCAATTGGAAAATACTGGCGGTCGGATGGAAAGACACAACGAATGGCGGATATGCTGGTGGTCTAATGGCATTCATGGCACCCAATGATTATGCTTACCAATTGATATTAGCGTTTATCTAGTCCAACTCTAATGAAGGAAGAGGTTCAGTACGATTGAACTGAAATACTCCAGAAAATAGATTTATCCAAAGCTACATAGCATTCATCTTTATTCCTCGATGCATACATCGAATCGTGCACAACCTGAGTACAAGACACCACCGACCATGCACGCAACACATCCTAGCGAGCTAGCTATCTCGCCGGTATTTATTCATGGAGGCAGCTGAGAGCGGCGCAGTCGCTGCTGCACGAGTCCCGGCACTGCATACAATCCGCGCAAGTTATCTTTGGCCCCGACGGTGGTGGCGGCTCTGGAGTTGCTGAAACCGGCACCTGCGGTGGTGGCGGGAGCGCCGGTCCCAGCGATGTACAACGCCCCGAGGAAGGCAGGACCAGCATGGAGAGAACGACAGCCAAAACGGCCGCCTTGAGAACAAGAGCGGCTGCACGTGAGGCCATTGTTGGGGACACAGCAGGGCCGGGCAAGCTTGCTAGCTAGGAGGAAGACCTGTGTGGGGTCAGCAAGAGAAGGATGCAGGCTACAATGTGTGATGACTCGCTCATACACATCGATGCTATTTGTAGGCGCCCAAGGAGATACTCGAGATCGATACATGATGGATGGATTATCTATGTAATTGCAGTACAAGTTGCAACTTGCAAGTCGAGATCTGCGCCATGCATGTTACCAGTTGACTTCGTGTATTACTCATCTTGACCGGGAAATTTTTGTTGAATCTTGAACAGTGGAGGAGAGAGTTAGGGGCAATGACTGACAGAATAAACGAGCCATCAGACCAGTCCTTCAAACTTTTTTCTGTCTCGCGTAAAATATAGGCACCATATAGAGGATATGTTCTTTGATATGTTCTGTCTTATATATGTTCCCCTGCGTAAATGTAAATGTCTTTTTCTGAACTATTTTCCACTTATGTGATACTGGAATCACACAAGGCCAAAGCCAAGCAACAATGTCTTCCATTAAAAATCCATAAATAAATAGTACTCCCACTGTAAACTAATATAAAAGCATTTAGATTACTAAAATAGTGATCTAAACGCTTTTATATTAGTTCACGGAGGGAGTACTATTTACTTCCACACACTACTCCAATTTCCGAGCTTCCGTGGTGCCTGGAAACTTGGCGAAAGCCTATTCCGACTCGGCAACCAGATCTCGGCTAAGGGTACTTGGCCCGAAATCTTCAGGCAAAGACCACTTTGCCGAGCGGCGTCCATCAGGGACTTGGCAAACCCATGGAAATCACCAAATCACAAATAATTTGCATCTCCTTGCACTTGCACATGTAAGTTCCTGAGGCAATCCAATATATCCTCTACCCAATGGCATTAGTATCCCTGAAAGAAAGAAAAAGGTTGTCCCAGGATTCTATAAATATATGTAGTAGTGAAGATGGTGACACCTCGGAAACAATGTACTTAGTTCAAGTTAGCATGATGGATATTCATGTAGAACTGAGAAGGGATGATTATTTCACTACTTCATAGTTCATACTCCGCATAATTTTTTTAATTCATTTCACTACTTCACACAGAAGTCAATTTTTGCTAATCTAGATTTCATGTACTACAGATCATAGAGTTTGAATTATTGAAATGGTTTCTCATATAGCGGATTACCAAAGAAATTGCAAGCTCTTGCTCTCTTATTAGTATCTTAAATCTCTCCCAAGTTTTTTTTTTGCGGGGAAATCTCTGCCATGTTACAGAGGACGTGGTGTTACAACTGACAAATACTACGCCATGTTGTGTTAAAAGACCTTAAACTCAAGATGATGCTGTCAAGTGTCAACTTGAAGCATCACTAGTCAAATACTAATCCAACGGCATAGTTCTGATAGGTGTTCTACCTAAAAAAAAGGTACACTTCTATTTACAAGCAAATGCATACATAATCAATGTAACTTGCTTCAAAATTTAGGGTATTAACCGTACCATAACGGTGGTCATTAGATCTTGAGCTTGAGCACCCACTAGTAGAAAACGAACCTTTAGTCCCGATTTCATAGGGCGTTTAGTTCCGTTTCTGCAGTCGGGACAAAACGATCAGTACTAATGTCCATTACTTTTAGTCCCGGTTGGCTTATGAACCGGGACTAAAGGAGCTCCACGTGGCCGCTGTCTGGAGCGCGGTTGGAGGACCTTTAGTCCCGGTTGGTGTATTTTTTCAATGTTTATTTTGAATTTTCTCACCCCTCATCACTAATCCAGCCTAAGCATGCTTAATCTCTAATCACTACTCAAGTGTGGAGCACTCATTCCAAATCGTCTAACTTCCCGGCCGGTCACCCATCCTCTCACTACTCTCTTAACTTCCGAGTTCTATTCTCCCTAGTTTCCAGGTCTGCACTTTCCAAGTATGCACTTATTGTTTTCCTGACAATAAAGCTGCCAATCCTATTAACCCTTAGGTGTTGATGTCACATGATTTAATTTTTTGAATTCCAAACAATTATTAAAATAAAATAAGTATTACATCGAGATTTTCAGACCGTTGAACGACCACCACCGCTATCAGAACGAGCTGCTGGCATGCCACTGTCGCTGCTCCCCTACCGGAGTCCTTGTCGATAATAGCCTAGAAGACTTTGTGAATGTGCCCCTAAGGACCAGCGCCCTGGAGCCACAGTCGTCGCCATTCGACCCTTGAATAGATCTGACGTACCTGACACCAAATCTTGCCACACGACGAGAAGTTCTAACCTCACTGTTCCAAGGAGACGACAATAATATTTAAAGTCTACTCATGAATACAAATAATAGCCGATACAATATCTAGTTAGGTCGGGAAAACAACACTATTTATCTCAGTTCTGAGAAGTGTTCTCCTTGTCCGTACTTATTTAAATACATTATAACTAAGCACTTTTGGAGGCATCTCAGGCTATCAGATTCTCAACCCTCCGTTCTCGCGATCAAATGGTTCAAGGTCGTCGGATCCCTCCAGCGCGTCGTGGAGCGTGATTAGCGATTCGGAAAGGGCCGCTACTCCCGTAGCATTTTTGGAGGCCCATGGTTCATCCGGGTTCGTGTACCCGTTTGGCCCCATCGAGCATGCCCTTCTCCCCCAGTCCCGACTCGCTCGACTCAACCCTAGCCGCCAGTGTGCCGTGGGGGTCGCGCCGCCCGCCGACGAGACGAAGCACCTGGCCACGCTGCCCCTTCCCAGACGCCCCGGTCGAGACGCCCCGTGCGAGCGCCATTACGACGAGCACCTGCTCCATCTCCCTCCGTTGCTCCGTTCGAGCGCCGCCGCGATCTCGACATGCTCCAGCGAGGCCGCCCCGACCGAGCTCCTTCGCCACCAGGAAGACCTTCACCTCCGTCTTCCTCTGCCGCCACCAGCTCTTTCTTCTATCCGCCGCTCCGGTCGCCATCGCCAGCAGGACGTGCTCCAGCGACGCGGCCCCGACCTAGCTCATCCACCTGCACGTCCTCCACCCGGGAGGTCTACTTCTTTATGCTGAGAGAGCTAGAGGTAGTACAAGAAAGCTACACACTGATTTGCAAGAGGACTTCAAATTTCAGGTTCCATCCTTTTACGATATTCTTCGTATGTTGTAGTTCTATTGCAAGTGATTGATCGAAGAACTCTTTTTTTCTTGACACTATGGAAAGCCATTAAGTTTCTAAAATTCTTAGTTGGACATAATGAATCTTAGACGACCCAAGTTCTTTTGTGTGATTCCCGATGAGATCGTTGTCTACTGCATAATAATAGAAAAGAAGTTGCAAATCTGATGAAATGGACACTGCATGTTCTGTAACTAGACTATGCCGGTATCATACGCTTTTACTTTCAGACAAGAGAAGCTGCTTACTGTGTTTCATTGTTCTTCTGATGTCCCTTTGAAGAAATACAACATAAATTTCTTTTGCCAGGTTTACTTGACATCATTATAGTGTGCTCTTGTTGAACTGGTCTCATGATGTCTATGATGACGTGCAGGAGGGGGATGACCCACACGGCCATGAACATGTTCTGCCCGTCGGCAAAGCAACTCCAGGTTCTTGCCATCCCTCACCGAGCCCTCCCTTCGTGCCTACGGCTGACAGTTCATTGAGGAGGCCAGCATCCTTTTCGAAATGTATCCCCCCTCCTCTTGCTTTAACATTTATCAAGGTGAGAAGCATCCCCATGTCTCAGTTTTCTTCTTATTTCAGGTTTTGACAACGGAAGATTATTCACTTTTTACTGTTACTTTCACCAGCAAACCAATGATCACTATATGATATTGATATATCCTCAAAGTTTATCTTAATTTTGAGCAATACACTTTTTGTTTATATGCAGAATCTATGGAGTGTGCTTTTGCATGTATTGACCTTGCTTATGAATTTTTTGTACAACTCATTCCATGTAAAGCTAATGCTTTAGTTACATAAATATCCGATTTAAGAATTATATGCTCGCTTTTTCCTAAAAACATTTTTCCTAATGTATCATGACAGTGCATGTATGATTGATGGGGAATGGTTATGTATCATGACCTATCTTCCATAATATATTTTATATGAATGTGAGTCATGTTCTTTTTATATTGACATAAATGCTTAGTTATTCATTTTCCAGTATTTTATTTCGTGTCTTGATTCTGCAAAGCTAACATATCATCGCAATGGAGTATGTACCTCTAGAATTTTTGTTTGGATCTGTTTAGATTTGTATACATAGTCTTTCCAGTTCATGTTGAGCCATAGTAGTATAAAGTATTAACATCGAATTTTCCGGGTTATGTAATTTTAGAACCTAAGATGGAGTACAACCAGTGGCTGCATTTAATTTTCCATTTCATTATTATTTTCTACCTATCCTTATTTCTTTTATGAAGTACTCATGTGCTAAGTTGTAAGCTGACTTTTGTGTTAACCGTTTATTTCTTTTTGTCCTTCAAATCTTTTTATTGTGACTAGAGGTACCTCCTAACTCGGGTGGCTGAATCTCCTTGTATACTATAACTTCAAGTATAGCTATGGTACCTTCATAGTTATAGTCTTACAAAATAGATATTGACCATTTTCACCTATTTCAATTATATATGTGTGTACATTCTAGCCACTATTGTTGCTTTTGTGATGGCACTAAGTGTCTGTCAAAATTGGAAATTACCAAATGTATGTGTACCTTGTACCTTAATGGTGGCTATTGCAACATGTTTGCGCTAATTATATTTTGCTATTGGATTTGGCAATGGTTTTGTTTATGTCACCTCCAGAGATATCTTGATGCATCATTGGTCTTCATTTTCACACTTGTTTACATTGATGCAAATTAACTTCGTATTTTTGTGTCTCCAAAAAATAATAAAAAACACATACCATTTTATAGACAAAATAGAAGGGCGCAACAACGCGCGCCATAATGATCTAGTAATTATGAAGACAAGCGACGAACTCTGATCTGGGGAAGCCACTGCCAATGGGAAGGGCCACCGCAGGAATGGGCCAAGTCTGCAGGGGCATTGGCTTCTACCATCCTGTAGGCCAGCGACGAGTGGCAGTAGGAGAAGACGAGCCCCAGTTACCTAGGTGAAGATACCTGTCGGTATTATTTTGTTTCTTTTTTTTTCTTTTTATGCTTGATTGAGTCATGTAGATGTGCAATAACTAGGACACATCCTAGACATGCATGGCCATTACTTTTCAGTTTTGCTAAAGCACATCTAGATGTGCCGTAATTATTGCACATCTAGATGTGCCATAAAATGGAGGGAGTATACCGGTTAACACGGTCCAGACGAGGGAGGACACTACAACCTAGTGCCAACAGATCTGGAAAACACAGTGATGCAGAAGGCCAAACAAGACCAGGACAAAGATGAACTTCAAGTTGACCAAATCAAAAAAGGATGGAGATTGACGGTGACGAAGAGCTCAAACCCAAACGAAATCGATGCCAGAAACAAAGAGAAGAGGACGAAGGATGCATGCCCAGGCAGATTTGGCCGGGGAAGGCGACCTTGCTGTTGAGGAAGACGAAGACAAGCCGCTACTACCATGGGGATACGAGAGAAGCTCGCCAAAGGGACACATGACCACACTAGACAAGAAGGAACGAGCTACCACTACATCCAGACAAAGATCAACGCTGCAACAATTATAGTGGGCAATTCTCTTCTTAATTAATCCACAAGGTAAATCTTTTGTTTCCATTTTAAAAACATGTGTACATTTGATTTTATTGAATAGTTTTGCTAAAGCACGTCTATATGTGCCATAAGTATTGCACATCTAAATTCTATGTCATTTATCTTACGTGAAGATTCCTGTCGGTATTATTTTGTTTCTTTTTTTTTATGCTTGATTGAGTCATGTAGATGTGCAATAACTAGGACACATCCTATACATGCATGGCCATTACTTTTCAGTTTTGCTAAAGCACATCTAGATGAGCCGTAATTATTGCACATCTAAGTCCTATATCATTAATTTTACATGAAGATTCATGTTAATATTTTCTTTTTTTCCTTTTCATCTTTCTTTCTATGCTTACTTGTGTCACATAGATGTGCAATACTAGCATCTAGATGCGCCCTGGACAAATCCTCATTACTTTTAGCTGGAATTAGCATTTAGTATCCGCAGTAGCAGACCTGCAGGTGTATTATATATTTGATCGATGAAAGCCCCCGCCAGGTCTATTATTAGTATTTTATTAGGAAAATGTATTTATTTTTTTGTAAAAGATATTCCATTTCTCTCCTGGCCTCTGCATGCGCCAAGATGACCCTCACTGCATTATATAGAGAGAGTTCTTACATCTATAAAGAAACATCATTGTACACGGAGTGGAACCAACAGTCAAGCAACAATGGCAGAAACTTAATAGCAACTGCATCATGCATGTGAACCGTTCAAGTGGCATAGGATGTTCCACAGCGAGAACATGCGAGGGGATGAGACGCATTGGGAATGTTCGTTGAAGTTATTCTTGGAGAGCATGTACTGCGTGTGATGGAGCAGGTCCATGGTAGTTCATTTCCACCATGGCGTTGTGGAGATGAACCAGCCAGAGTTTTATTACCTCGTACACGCAATAAAAAAGAGAGTTTAATTACCTCAATCACCAGACGCCGGGATCAGCGGTTCCACCAGATCAAATTTGGTAGGAGACGAGCGTGCACCTTTTCATCAGGTGGCAGACGAGCCCGTTGCTCTACTAAGGGATCGTGATGCATTTGACATCAAACTTTGGAATGTTTGGAAGAGTCCGGACATCCACCTGGTTCGCTGTTTGTTGGATCGCATCTCCCCACAGCTTATATATGTGTCTCACTCATCTTCTTCTTTTTTTCTCGGTCCATGGACATATCCACGGACATTTGTTGTCGTCCGTGAACCAGCGATGGAGTTGCCCTTATCTCCCGAAAAACCAAACGAAACGCAAAAAGGTTAGTCCAGCCACATGTCAAACCAAGAAGAGCAAACCGGTATCCTGGACCAGAGGCAGTCGTGTAGTACAGCTCAAGTTTGTTTTTGGTTTTTTTTTTGAAGCGCCAACGGTCGAATAACGGTTCTATAGTATTTTCATTAATATCAAAAATAATAATTAGAAGCAATATAAGAAAAGAAAAACCATACAATGCCTTTTTGGGGAAACGTAAAAAACCTAATGTGGATACTTGAAAAATTCTGCCAGCATCACATATGTGCAGTAATCCACTCCTCTAGCTTTCTTAGATTCTTGGCTTTAACTCTAAGAGTAGAAGATCTTCTTTGAGTTTGAATTTCCAGCAATTTATACTTGGCACTTCTTTCCTAGAAATCTTGTCATTTCTCTGTGTCCAAATTCTCCAACAGCCCTGAATAATGATGTCCATTGCAATCTTCTGCTGGCAACATAGCATGGATGAACATAATATCGTCAAAGCATGGGATGCCAGGCTTTCAGGATGGGAAAATACTGTCCAAGCAGTCTTGGGAAAAATTCAATCCCAGGATAAGTCTCTCAGAGTATCTTCAGTAGGTTCACTGCAAAGCACACAATCACAGGAGTCCAGATGCATGTTTTTCATTTTGAGAAGGTTTTTGGTGTTTACTCTATCGTGCAGCAGCAACCAAAAAAACAAATATGCCTCAACCTATTGGCAATCTTCATCTTTTTGAAAAGAGGATTATCCTCAGTTCTGGAGGAGATTGCTTTATACATTTTTATGGAAGAGTATTTCTGATTTTTCACAATTCCAATCCAATAGCCTTGGCGCAGTGGTAAAGCTGCTGCCTTGTGACCATGAGGTCATGGGTTCAAGTCCTGGAAACAGCCTCTTACAGAAATGTAGGGAAAGGCTGCGTACTATAGACCCAAAGTGGTCGGACCCTTCCCTGGACCCTGCGCAAGCGGGAGCTACATGCACCAGGTTGCCCAATCCAATTGTCTAATCTTACAGCTGACCAATGCGTTCGCACCATGCTTTGCAATTCAAGTGATTAACCATATGCTTGTGATGATAATGCAGTGTGAAGCAATTGGTGCATGTCTTCCTCTTCCATCCAGGATGCATCAGTTTGAAGGTCATTTTTGACAAAAGAATTGAGTTCTTGGAATTTTTCAATTAATGGCATGTTGTCATGCCAGAGCGTCACAGTTTTTCCGTTTCCAATCTTGCATTGGAAATTTTCTTTGAACAAGGGAATGAGTTGCAAATACTTTACCCACCAGCTTGATCCCTCCATCCTTTGTCCAAGTAGATTTAATATGTAATAAGTATCCCAAATCAGATTGACCCAGGGCAAGTCTTCTTTATTGAAAAACTTGTGAAGATTTTTCATCATGAGGGTTTTGTTATGAAGTGATATGTCCACAATTCCAAGTTCACCTTGATCCTTAGGCTTGCAAACCTTGTTCCAAAAGATGAGGGCAAGCCCAGCTTGCTCCTACCCATATTTTCTTCAAAAGAACTATCCCAAGTACTTGTTAATTTGCTCAATGATGCTCACAGGAAGAACTAGGGTGCTCATGAAAGAAACTGGAAGGGAAGAGAAGACAGACTTGGTCAATAGAAATCTTTCATAATATGACAATTGGCTGGAACATCCACATGATCTTCTCTCAATTTGCTGGCATATAGTGGTGAAATCTTCAATTCTCAATCTGTTGGCACTAAGAGGCAGTCCTAGATAACTGAAGCAGAACCAGTGCAGGGTTAAATAGTTGGTCGGTGTCAAGTTATGCATGAAGTATGTAAAATGTACTCCCTCTATCCGGGTTTATTAGGCCTCTCAGCATCACAAGCATGTCCCTTTTTATAAGGCCTCATTTTGAAAAGGTGCATGCATGCAACCATTTCATTGGTTACACTAAAAGTCATTGTAGTTGGTGCCATGGCTGGGAAATTAATACACTTCATGCGTGTTTTTTCATTGGCTACATGCATGTGAGAGAGTGCATTGGGAGTGAAATGAAAGAATTAATGTGCGTAAATTACTATATGTCTTGGTCTAAGAGAAGTTGTCTTTAGGCCTAATAAACCCGGACGGGGGAAGTAATTCGATGACACTAGCTTGGTTTGGTTCTATGCCTCGAACCCCTTCTTCTCTGAACCTATGAACATGTATGGTGCATCTCTCAGGAGGTAGATTCAGTGCCATGGGTTGCACCAGAAACTGAGGAAAAATGGCATAGTGCAAGTAACCCAGATGATTCACTCACATAATCCAAATGAAAATGGTGTTTGTGATGTATTACTCCCAACCTCCTTCACAACAATTCAAATTACAAGTCGAAGCCAGTCTGGACGAAACTAATTCCTGGGTTGGTTCCATCAAATCAAGGAATTTCCACATGAAAACCAATTCCATTCGAGTCCAAAAAATCAGGTCAAGAAATTTCACGTAATTGAGATGAGGAAGCGTGGGATTTTAGAGTAAACGCACCCATGATCAGAAAAGGTACATAGATATTATGTTTCTTCCCCGGGTGTTCCTTGTATGTGCCTTGGTCATCAACCAGCTGAGCCACACTACCGGGGAAGAGCTGCCATGGTGTCGCCTAGCCGACCGACTTCTCACCCAACCCCTTGTCCAATTTGGAATGAATATGCACCATACGGTTGCCCAAATCTTCTCCAATGGCCCACGACACTTGGTTCAGCGTGGTAGACGTTTCGTCGAGCATCTTCCGGATGGCCTTGATCATGTTGTTGTGCGGCTCTTTGAGATGACAATCGATGGTGTCGATGAGGCCGTCCTTGAGGAGGTTGTAGATTGTGCGTGCTTTGGCGTGAGTGAGGGAGTCCTGGATTAAGGGGTTCTCGGACAGCCGGACTATATACTTTGGCCGGACTGTTGGACTATGAAGATACAAGATTGAAGACTTCGTCCCGTGTCCGGATGGGACTCTCCTTTGCATGGAAGGCAAGCTTGGCGATTCGGATATGAAGATTCCCTTCCCTATAACCGACTCTGTGTAACCCTAGCCCCCTCCCGTGTCTATATAAACCGGAGGGTTTAGTACATAGGACAACAACAATCATAACCATAGGCTAGCTTCTAGGGTTTTAGCCTCTACGATCTCGTGGTTGATCTACTCTTGTAATACTCATATCATCAAGATCAATCAAGCAGGAAGTAGGGTATTACATCCATCGAGAGGGCCCGAACCTGGGTAAACATTGTGTCCCCTGCCTCCTGTTACCATTAGCCTTAGACGCACAGTTCGGGACCCCCTACCCGAGATCCGCTGGTTTTGACACCGACATTGGTGCTTTCATTGAGAGTTCCACTGTGTCATCACCATAAGGCTTGATGGCTCCTTCAATCATCAACAACGCAGTCTAGGGTGAAATTTTTGTCCCCGGACAGATCTTCGTATTCGGTGGCTTCGCACCGCGGGCCAACTCGCTTGGCCATCTGGAGCAGATCGACAGCTACGCCCCTGACCATCAGGTCAGGTTTGGAAGCTTGAACTACACCGCCGACATCCGAGGGGACTCGATCTTCGATGGATTTGAGCCCATGACAGCCATGCCCTGCCGCCATGATGAACATGACCTGAATCTGTCATCAGACTGTGCGCAGGAGATCGCGCCTATAACTGCACTGGCCCTAGATCCAGAGCAGAGTACGCCATCCAAGAGCGGGAGGCTCAACCTCGCCACGGAAGCCGCGGACTCAGCGGCGTTCGAGCCGAACACAAACCTGACCTCTAATGAGGACAGTGTCATCGAAACCTCGGACTCGTCTCCGGCTACAGGCTCCGAACCTCGTGAATCCGCACCCATCGAATCCTCGTGAAAAAAATGTACAAGTATTAAAAAAATGTTGATCATGTATATAAAAATGTTGAACAAGTATCTTTAAAATGTTGAAAAAGTATTTGAAAATGTTGAACAAGCATTTGAAAAACAAATGTTGACAAGTATTTAAAAAATATTGACCATTTATATAAAAAATGTTGAAGACATATTTGAAATGGAAGGTTGTACAAGTATTAGAAAAAATGTTGATCATGTATATAAAATTGTTGAACAAGTATTTGAAAGATGTTGAACAACTATTTAAAAATGTTCAACATGTATTTGAGAAAAAAGTGTTGAAAAAGTATTTGAAAAAAATGTTGATCATGTATATAAAAATGTTGAACAAGTATTTGAATAATGTTGAACAAGCATTTGATAAATTTTGAACAAGCATTTGAAAAATGTTGAACACGTATTTGAAAAAAATGTTGTACAAGTATTTGAAAAATATGTTGATCATGTACATAAAAATGTTAAACAAGTATTTAGAAAATGTTGAACAAGCATTTAGAAAATGTTGAACAAGCAGTTGAAGGAAAAACCAAAAAAGAAACAAAAACCCGGAGAAGAAAAAAAAAGAAAAAACTGGAGAAGGAAAACTGAACAAAAAATTGGAGAAGAAAATACAAAAAAGGAAACATGAAAACAAATGGAAAACTGCCTTCACTCGCCTCAACTACAAAACGCGTCTCATACTTGTCACAAGTGAGACTTTGGCAGAGTGACTAGCAGAGCTAGCTCTCCCCAAGGAGAGGAGAGATTGAATCCCGCTTCTCCATTATATTATTTTTCCCTTCTTGTGCGAACATATGCCAGCCCGATTACCCGAACGCTTCATCGAGACATTCCGCAGCGATCGCTTAATGCGCTAAATAGTCGTTGCATAATGGATTGGCTGGCACACCAACTAACAATGCCCAGCATGGCTGATTCATCGAGACATTCCGCAGCGATCGCTTAATGCACTAAATAATCGTTGCATAATGGATTGGCCTGGCACGCCAACTAACAGTGCCTAGCATGGCTACTTCAATTTAGTTCGATCGGGCAGTTTACTTCAGTTTAGTACCATCCCGTCCTTCAACACAAACGAAACACAGCCTAGTCCTAATTCCTATTTTGCGCCTTAGGCGCCATTTAAAATAAAGATAATACAAAGATGTTCATGTACCAAATATTAATTTTCATATATTTTGAAAATATTTATTATAGTTAAAGACAGTACACTATATACGGCAAAAAAGTCATGCATTTTTTAAAAGTTCATGCATTCCAGAAAAGCTATTCATTTGTGCTAGAATAAATGTCGCCCAAAAACCCCGTGGACAGGGGAAGACCCAGACTGTTGACCCACCATGTCATCACTCCTCCCTCCCCCTCCTCCCTCACAAAGCCGCCTCTATATACCCACCCACATTCTACACCTCCCCGGTACCGCCCCTCACCTCGCCTCCCAGTCCAAGCATGTCGCGGAAAAGCCCAAGAGCTCGAGACGTTTCCAGAGGAGGATGTCCGCTCGATTAAGATGGCCATGGGCTCCATCTCCCTCGCGACGTAGATGTCGCCGTCCACCGTGAGGCCAACTTCCCCCAACGGTCTTATGGTAAGCACTTCTAGTTCGCCAAATTTCCCCTCCTCCTGGCACGTTCACCTTCGCGAATGGGCTGTTGCGTGCGCTCGATTTGGTTCCTCGTTTTTGCATCCATGTATCTAGATTCCCCGGGGATGGGCAAGTTTTGTGTTGAGGTTGAGTTGGTGGAAATGGTGTGGTAGATTAGACAAAATTAGCTGGGGGTGAAACACAAAACATGAGTGTTTGGGAGTGGAGCCAAAAGCTTCAAAAGTTTTCATCTAAGCCCTTACAAAAAAATCCTT
>NC_041381.1:585716613-585731730 GCF_002162155.2 Triticum dicoccoides
CACAACCCCCCTAGAAACCTACATAGCTCTGTCGTTGTTGAAATATTTGTTGCATATCCTTAGGTGGGGGTACAGAGCAGCGGTACCTCCGGGCGAGAGGACGCTAAGGGCGAGACGGGAGCAGGCAAGGATGAGGAAGAATGCTAGCGTCAAGGAAAAATTGGTGAAGATGCGCATGAGGAGAGAGGTCCTTCATGCGCAAGGTGGATGTGGGGGCATACGGCGACCACATCAACCTTGTCCAGGAGCATGCAATCTAAAGCCCCACTGGACTGATTGCTCGCACTATGCAAATGTGGTCGCCTCAAACTTACTGTTGTGTGAATCTGTAGGATGTACGTGTGCTAGTGCAAGCAGATAGCGGTGACGTGCACGTGTGAGGTGAGAGGGCCAAGCGCCAACACGTGATGTGGCACTGCATGCAAGTGAGGAGTCGCCAAACCCCGACAGAATTTTGTACTAAAAAGAAAGGAATATCATCAACTCAATACTGATGCGGCTGGCACCTATTTGGCGCCTTAAGCGTCCATTAAAGGGTTTTGTGCAAACAACGTAAACCCCCTTCCCTTCCTAAGATCTAAATGGGTCGGCTTACCTATCCGTTTTTTCTTTTTTCTGTTTTTTCTATAAACCGGTGTATCGTACTATTTTACTTCTGGGTTTTTTCTTTTTCATTTTCTTTTTTTCCTTGTTTCATGCCTGGGAGGTCGACCATGGAAACCATTTTCTTGGTACGACAACTTATGGAGAGATACATGGAGCAAAAGAAGGACCTGCATATGGTGTTCATTGACTTGGAGAAGGCCTATGATAAGATACCGAGGAATGTCATGTGGTGGGCCTAGGAGAAACACAAGGTCCCAGCAAAGTACATTACCCTCGTCAAGGACATGTACGAATAATGTTGTGACAAGTGTTCGAACAAGTGATGTCGACACTGATGACTTCCCGATTAAGATAGGACTACATCAGGGGTCGGCTTTGAGCCCTTATCTTTTTGCCTCTGTGATGGATGAGGTCACAAGGGTTATACAAGGAGATATCCCATGGTGTATGCTCTTTGCGGATGATGTGGTGCTAGTTGACGATAGTTGTACAGGGGTAAATAGGAAGTTAGAGTTATGGAGACGAACCTTGGAATCGAAAGAGTTTAGGCTTAGTAGAACTAAAACTGAGTGCATGATGTGCGGTTTCAGTACTACTAGGTGTGAGGAGGAGGAGGAGGAGGAGGTTAGCCTTGAGGGGCAGGTGGTACCTCAGAAGGACACCTTTCGATATTTGGGGTCAATGCTACAGGAGGATGGGGGTATTGATGAAGATATGAGCCATCGAATCAAAGCTGGATGGATGAAGTGGCGCCAAGCTTCTGGCATTCTCTGTGGCAAGAGAGTGCCACAAAATCTAAAAGGCAAGTTCTACTTGTTCGACCCGCAATGTTGTATGGCGCTGAGTGTTGGTCGACTAAAAGGCGACATGTTCAACAGTTATGTGTGGCGGAGATGCGTATGTTGAGATGGATGTGTGGCCACGCGAGGAGGGATAGAGTCCGGAATGATGATATACGAGATAGAGTTGGGGTAGCACCAATTGAAAAGAAGCTTGTCCAACATCGTCTGAGATAGTTTGGGCATATTCAGCGCAGTCCTCCAGAAACTCCGATGCATAGCGGGCGGCTAAAGCGTGCGGAGAATGTCAAGAGAGGTTGGGATAGACCGAATTTGACATGGGAGGAGTCCGCTAAAAGAGACCTGAAGGATTGAAGTATCATCAGAGAACTAGCTATGGACAGAGGTGAAGGAAATATGCCCTAGAGGCAATAATAAAGTTATTATTTATTTCCTCATATCATGATAAATGTTTCTTATTCATGCTAGAATTGTATTAACCGGAAACATAATACATGTGTGAATACATAGACAAACATAGTGTCACTGGTATGCCTCTACTTGACTAGCTCACTGATCAAAGATGGTTGAGTTTCCTAACCACAGATATGAGTTATCATTTGATCAATGGGATCACATCATTAGAAGAATGATGTGATTGACTTGACCCATTTCGTTAGCTTAGCACTTGATCATTTAGTATGTTGCTATTGCTTTCTTCATGACTTATACATGTTCCTATGACTATGAGATTATGTAACTCCCGCTTACCGAAGGAACACTTTGTGTGCTACCAAATGTCACAATGTAACTGGGTGATTATAAAGGTGCTCTATAGGTGTCTTTGAAGGTACTTGTTGAGTTGACGTATTTCAAGATTAGGATTTGTCACTCCGATTGTCGGAGAGGTATCTCTGGGCCCTCTCGGTAATGCACATCACTATAAGCCTTGCAAGCAATGTGACTAATGAGTTAGTTACGGGATGATGCATTACATAACAAGTAAAAAGACTTGCCGGTAATGAGATTGAACTAGGTATTGAGATACCGACGATCGAATCTCAGGCAAGTAACATACCGATGACAAAGGGAACAACATATGTTGTTATGCGGTTTGACCGATAAAGATCTTCATAGAATATGTGGGAGCCAATATGAGCATCCAGGTTCCGCTATTGGTTATTGACGGAAATGTGTCTCGGTCATGTCTACCTAGTTCTCGAACCCGTAGGGTCCGCACGCTTAAAGTTCGGTGACAATCGGTATTATGAGATTTTGTGTTTTGATGTACCGAAGGTAGTTCGGAGTCCAGGATATGATCACGGACATGACGAGGAGTCTCGAAATTGTCGAGATGTAAAGATCGATATATTGGATGACTATGTTCGGACATCGGAATAGTTTCGGAAGGTTTCAGGCATATACCGGAGTACCCGGGGGTTACCGGAACCCCCCGGGGGGTTTATTGGGCCTCATGGGCCCTAGTGGAGAAGACGAGGGGCGGCCAGGGCAGGCCGCGTGCCCCCTCCCCCTCTAGTCCGAATTGGAGAAGGAGGGGGGCAGCGTCGCCCCCCCCCCCTCTTTCCTTCCTCTCCTCTCTCCCTTCCTTCCCCCCTCCTACTCCAACTAGGAAAGGAGGGAGTCCTACTCCTGCTAGGAGTAGGACTCCTCCCTAGCGCGCCCTCCTCCTTGGCCGGCCGCCTCCCCCCTTTGCTCCTTTATATACGGGGGCAGGGGGGCACCTCTAGACACACAATTTGATCATTGATCTCTTAGCCGTGTGCGGTGCCCCCTCCACCATATTCCACCTCGATAATATTGTAGCGGTGCTTAGGCGAAGCCCTGCGTCGGTAGCATCATCAACACTGTCGGTGTCAAAACCGGCGGATCTTGGGTAGGGGGTCCCGAACTGTGCGTCTAGGCGGATGGTAACAGGAGACAAGGGACACAATGTTTTTACCCAGGTTCGGGCCCTCTCGATGGAGGTAAAACCCTACTCCTGCTGGATTAATATTGATGATATGGGTAGTACAAGAGTTATTCTACCACGAGATCAGAGAGGCTAAACCCTAGAAGCTAGCCTATGGTATGATTGTTCTTCGTCCTACGGACTAAAACTCTCCGGTTTATATAGACACCGGAGAGGGCTAGGATTACATAGAGTCGGTTACAATGGGAGGAGATCTTCATATCATATCGCCAAGCTTGCCTTCCACACCAAGGAAAGTCCTATCCGGACACGGGACGAAGTCTTTAATCTTGTATCTTCATAGTCCGGGAGTCCGGCCAAAGGTCATAGTCCGGCCATCCGGACACCCCCTAATCCAGGACGATAAGAGCTATGTATTGTTTATTAAAAAGGGCTGCTATGAAAGCAGAACGATACAAATAGTGCGATAAGCAAGAGATGGGATTATTTGACATGTCCCCCTCCAGGGGCAAGCTGCGAGACTTTAAGTAAAACAGGTATTTAGCTCGTTATAGAGACCACCTGGACATTTGACGTGGCTTGTTGTCTCCCTGGCTGTTGCATCGTGTGTTCGGCGAGTGTATTGCCGGAGAGGCCTTCCGGATAGTTGGGTCCTGAAAGTATATAAAAAAGGAAACGGCAGAATAGGGAGGCCCTAGTGCGGTTGAGCTGCATTCTGGGCGTGCCGTGGTTGTGCCCCTCCCCTTATGCCTATGGTATTTCCAAAGCGTAATTATGTACGCATGGTACCGCTATCGCCATCTGGTGAGGGCTGGGGTTGGGGCCGCACTGCTATGCTTGCTCGGAACGTGCCAGCCGGTTTTGTTGTAGGTTACTTCGGGCGCGCTTGACGTTGTCCGGACGTTTAACACCCGGATTGGAGAATTGCCTTGAGAGGCTACTTTGTACTTCTGCCGCCAGGGCCACCGTGTGCTCCTCCGTTTGGAGAGAGCGTTCGGTGTTTCCATTTACCGTAATGACTCCGCGAGGGCCTGACATCTTGAGCTTGAGATATGCGTAGTGTGGCACTGCATTGAATTTTGCAAATGCGGTTCGTCCGAGCAGGGCGTGATAGCCACTGCGGAATGGGACTATGTCGAAGATTAACTCTTCGCTTCGGAAATTATCCGGGGATCCGAAGACCACTTCGATTGTAACCGAGCATGTACAGCTGGCTTCTACACCTGGTATGACGCCTTTAAAGGTTGTCTTTGTGGGTTTAATCCTTGAGGGGTCTATACCCATTTTTCGCACTGTATCCTGATAAAGCAGGTTCAAGCTGCTGCCGCCGTCCATGAGGACTCTAGTGAGGTGAAATCCGTCAATGATTGGGTCTAGGACCAATGCGGCGAATCCGCCTTGACGAATTCTAGTGGGGTGGTCCCTTCGATCAAAAGTGATCGGGCAGGAGGACCATGGGTTGAACTTTGGGGCGACTGGCTCCAACGCATAGACGTCCTTGAGAGCACGCTTCCACTCCCTTTTGGGGATATGGGTTGCGTATATCATGTTCACCGTCCGCACTTGCGGGGGGAAGCCCTTCTGTCCTCTGTTGTTCGGCGGCCGGGGCTCCTCCTCGTCATCGCTATGCAGTCCCTTGTCTCTGGTTTCGGTACTTAACTTGCCTGCCTGCTTGAACACCCAACAATCCCTGTTGGTGTGGTTGGCTGGTTGTTCGGGGGTGCCATGTATCTGGCACGAGCGATCGAGTATCCGGTCTAAACTGGATGGGCCCGGAGGGTTTCTTTTGAATGGCTTCTTCCGCTGACCGGGTTTAGAGCCTCTGAATCCGGCATTAACTACCGTATCCTCAGTATTGTCGCCGTTAATGCGGCGCTTGTGCTTGTTGTGACGTGACCTGCCATTGTTGTCCTTGGCATCCGAATTGCCAGGGCTCTTAGTTATGTTATTGCTACGAGCTAGCCAGCTGTCTTCTCCCGCGCAAAAGTGGGTCATGAGTGTCATGAGGGCTGCCATATATTTCGGCTTTTCCTATCCTAGGTGCCGGGCAAGCCATTCGTCTCGGATGTTGTGCCTGAAGGCTGCAAGGGCCTTTGCGTCCGGACAGTCGACTATTTGATTTTTCTTGGTTAGGAACCGTGTCCAGAATTGTCTGGTCGATTCCTCTGGCTGCTGGATTATGTGGCTTAGGTCATGGGCGTCTGGTGGTCGCACATAAGTGCCTTGGAAGTTGTCAAGGAATGTGGATTCCAGGTCGTCCCCGCAACTAATTTACTCTGCTGGCAGGCTGTTAAGCCAATGCCGAGCTGGTCCTTTAAGCTTGAGCGGGAGGTATTTGATGGCGTGTAGATCATCACCATGGGCCATGTGGATATGAAGGAGATAATCCTCGATCCATACCGCGGGATCTGTTGTGCCATCGTATGATTCGATGTTTACGGGTTTAAAACCCTCGGGGATTTGATGATCCATTACTTCGTCTGTGAAGCATAGTGGGTGTGCGGCGCCCCTGTACTGGGCTATATCACGACGTAGCTCGGATGAGCTTTGTCTGTTTGTTCGGCCTGGCCGTATTTATCATATCCGGTGTGACGGTTATCGTCACGTGACGTGGGGCGCCCGCGCGATCCGTAGATCGATCTTGTTTGCCTTGCCTTATCCCCCAATATGTCTTGCAGGTCTGTTGCGTTTTCCCGTGCTCTGGTATTTTTGGAGCGGCGCCGGGGTGCGGCTTGAGTTGAGGGCCGAAAGGCCTCTCTGTCGCGGCCACGGGGTGGCCGATCGAGCGCATCGTACGCTGGTAATGTAGGTTTAGTTGCTTCCTCCTCTAGTTGGGGTAGTAGCCTGCGCTTTGGGTAGCTCTTGGAGGGGTGTTCGAGTTTATACTCTTCGACCGCCAGGACTTCAGTCCATCTGTCGGCTAGCAAGTCTTGGTCAGCTCTAAGCTGTTGTTGTTTTTTCTTGAGGCTGCTTGCCGTGGCCATAAGCCTGCGTTTGAAACGCTCTTGTTCGACGGGATCCTCTGGCACGACGAATTCGTCGTCGTCGAGGCTTGCCTCGTCTTCAGAGGGAGGCATATAATTGTCGTCCTCGACCTCCCTGTCTGCCGCTCTCTCATGAGGGCTGGCTCCTCCGTCCTCCTGCGCTGAATCCTGCTAGAGGGGGTTTTCTTCGGCACTGTCCGGGGTGTTGTTGTCTCCAGTGCCGGACTCGCCGTTTTTGCTTTGGCGGGATTTAGAGCGGCGCCGCTGACGTCGGCGCTTGGGTTGCTTCTTGGAGGGGTCGTCCTCCGTTTTTTCATCGCCATCCCCTGCTTTGGGGGTGTCCACCATGTATATGTCATATGATGAGGTGGCTTTCCAGTGCCCTATAGGTGCTGGTTCTTGGTCGTCTCCTTCATCGGCGTCCATACCGTCGATGTTTTCGGAGTCGAAGTCGAGCATGTCGATTAGGTCGTCGACAGTGGCTACGAAGTGGGTGGTGGGTGGGTTTCAAATTTCTTCGTCGTCCGCATCCCAACCTTGCTGACCATAGTCCGGCCAGGGCTCTCGTGACAAAGAAAGAGACTTTAGTGAATTCAGGATGTCGCCAAAGGGCGAGTGCTGAAAGACGTCCGCGGCGGTGAACTCCATGATCGGAGCCCAATCGGGTTCGATTGGAAGGGGTGCGGAAGATTCGGAGTCCAGAAAGGAGTCCGGCACCTTGGAGTCACGGGCCTCGCAAAGGACTAGGCTGGTATTCGGCTCTATCACCGTAGAGATTGCGGCTCCTGGGGCGGCGTCCAACCGTCCGTCCCCGACTGTCGCAGTCGGCTCCGAGCTAATGGTCGGAGCGGACACCTGAGCGGCGCTCTGGGCGCTGTCCGGCGGCAGAGCTAGATCATGCCCATCGTGATAGTGCGGCGCGCTCGGCCGTGGCTCGAGTCCGTCGAAGATCAAGTCCCCGCGGATGTAGGCCGTGTAGTTTAAGCTTCCAAACCTGACCTGATGGCCAGGGGAGTAGCTTTCGATCTGCTCCAGATGGCCAAGCGAATTGGCCCGCAGTGTGAAGCCACCGAATACGAAGATCTGTCCGGGGAGAAAAGTCTCACCCTGGACCGCGTCGTGGTTGATGATCGAAGAAGCCATCAGGCCTAAAGGTGACGACACAGAGGAACTCTCAATGAAAGCACCAATGTTGGTGTCAAAACCGGTGGATCTCGGGTAGGGGGTCATGAACTGTGCGTCTAGGCGGATGGTAACAGGAGACAAGGGACACGATGTTTTTACCCAGGTTCGGGCCCTCTCAATGGAGGTAAAACCCTACTCCTGCTGGATTAATATTGATGATATGGGTAGTACAAGAGTTGATCTACCACGAGATCAGAGAGGCTAAACCCTAGAAGCTAGCCTATGGTATGATTGTTCTTCGTCCTACGGACTAAAACTCTCCGGTTTATATAGACATCGGAGAGGGCTAGGGTTACATAGAGTCGGTTAGAATGGGAGGAGATCTTCATATCATATCGCCAAGCTTGCCTTCCACGCCAAGGAAAGTCCTATCCGGACACGGGACGAAGTCTTCAATCTTGTATCTTCATAGTCCAGGAGTCCGGCCAAAGGTAATAGTCCGGCCATCCGGACACCCCCCTAATCCAGGACTCCCTCAAACACCGTCATCATGCTGTCGTGCTGACGAAACTCTCCCGCAAAGCTCTGCTGGATCGGAGTTCATGGGACGTCATCGAGCTGAACGTGAGCTGAACTCGGAGGTGCCGTACGTTCGGTACTTGATCGGTCGGATCATGAAGACGTACGACTACATCAACCGCATTGTGCTAACGCTTCCGCTTTCGGTCTACAAGGGTACGTGGACAACACTCTCCCCTCTCGTTGCTATGCATCACCATGATCTTGCGTGTGCATAGGATTTTTTTTGAAATTACTACATTCCCCAACAGTGGTATCCGAGCCTGGTTTTATGCGTAGATGTTATATGCACGAGTAGAACACAAGTGAGTTGTGGGCGATACAAGTCATACTGCTTACCAGCATGTCATACTTTGGTTCGGCGGTATTGTTGGATGAAGCGGACTGGACCGACATTACGCGTACGCTTACGCGAGACTGGCACTACAAAAAAATACACTTCCGTGATGATACGTGTTTGTCACAGTAGGTCGCGTTTTTTGTCATGCATGTACATCCATGACGATTTTATGACAAAATCAAGATAGTCATACCTGTGCTATCGTAGAAGTGTTCCATGACATTACCAAAATTATCATCACGGAAGTGTCCACTTCCATGATGATAAATCGCGCGTCACAGAAGTGCTTTCGTCAAGGGTGACCGACATGTGGCATCCACCGTAACGGAACACCGTTAAGCTATCGGGTCGGGTTTTGGATCCGATAACCCGTTAACAGCCCCGACCAATGGGGATTTTCCACGTGTAAAATCATCATTGGCTGGAGGAAACATGTGTTGGCTCATCGTTGGGACAGATGTCATCCACTCATTGGACAGAAGGCGCCTATGATACATCGACACGTGGCACGGCCCAATAGAGGCCCATTCCTATGAAAAGGCCGGCCCGTTTGACTTGGTCAAAAGGTGGCGGGCCGGCCCATGGAAAGCCTGTTAACAGCCTGTTCGCATATAGCCCATTTACAGCCCGCTAACTCAAGGCCCGTTACGCCCTATCCGAATTAGGCCTAGTAGCGTCATCTGGGCCATCCAATATGATTCCAGCTCATTTTCACTTCTGGCCCATGTATGGACCATGACGTCTTTCAGCCCATATGAGGCCCTTTGTAACTCTTGGCCCATTAACGGCTCGTGGTGAAATTGGCCCGTAATGAACAGTGTATCACTTTACACCCATTAACGGCCCGTGCTGAAACTGGCCCGTAATGAACAGTGTATCACTTTATACCCATTAACGGCCCGTTATTCCGTTGGGCCGTTTCCAGCCCATGTTATCTTTCGGCCTTCTCAGAGCCCATTTATTCTTGGGCTCATTTCCAGCATTCGTTTACTTACGGCCCATTACTGTCATTTTCTGCTTGTGGGCCAAATTCAGCCTGTGGTTACAGTTGGCCCGTTTGTGGTCCGTTAATACGTTGGGCCGTTTTCATAGCGTCATCAAATACGGCCTATTAATGATGGCCCGTTATGGTCGGCCCATGAGTGGACGATTCCAACTCTAGCCCGTTTACGGCCATAATGCGGTCTGTTTGGCGCATGTTTGGTCAATCGATCATATGACCCGTATAAGGCCCATTGATGATACGGCCCGTAGAAGGCCCATTGTTTCTACTGCCCGTAGAAGACCCATTTTTTCTACGGCCCATAGAAGGCCCATTGTTTCTACGGCCCGTAGAAGGCCCACTATTTCTACGGCCCGTAGGAGGCCCAATGTCACTACAGTAAATATTAGCCCATGGTTATTTGGCCTAGTTTTACAAAATAGGTTATTGCAGCCACTAGCAAACCGCGGAAAAAGAACTGCAATGACTACAAGCAAACAAATAAACAAGACAACAAGGAAATAAATAAGCAAACAACTAACGCTAGGCTATCACGGCTATTACATATATTACATCCACTGGGCATCAAAGTTCACCACCAGTGCAAATATAGGGAACAAAGCAGCATACCATATACACTGGTTGTCAAAGTTGGCGACCAGCGCAAATAAACGCCGCAGCAAAACAAATCCAGAACTGAAACCATTTCAGAAGATCTCAAGAAAAAATATCCTGGGTACCCATAATGCTGGCAAGATGCTTAGCAAGCTTATTAACTTTCGCTTGTTTGGCGCTTAAATCCTCCAGCGCTTGTTGTTGCACTAGGAAATATGCATCTGAATTAAGCAGGGACTTCCTCAGTCCTTCAGCTTCCTGTCGCAGCACATCTGATCGATGTCTTTCAACTTGAAGTTGAGACTCAAGAAGACGAACTGATTCAGGCAGCGAGTCGAAGAGCTTGTTCCAGCAGTAGTGGCCAGTAACTCAAACACTACATCAAGACAGGACTTTTGGGTTCTTTCACTGTCGTCAAGATAGTTTTTATCAGCTTTCTTGGAGACCAACAGGGATGTCTCACTATCTTGAACCTTATCTGCATTACTTCCTTTACCATTGCATAATGTGGTACTGTTCTCCAATATTTTGTCCGCATTCTAAAAGAGAAACAAGCAGACACATCACAGGTTTACATGTTGTATATGAAACTCATTTTGGTAAATGAGTTCAGTAGTAAAGTGGACAGGATAACAACATGAAACAAATATATATCTATGTACCATGGTCACTTTATGGTCTATATCATTCTAGTTTTTGTTGCCAAATCAAGATAGAGACACAGTTCAAATAATATTTGTTCAAGACAAAGTAGAATAGACAGAATATAAGTGTGGGAAACTATAGAGCAATAACAACACTTTTAGTGTGCATGACATGAGAACATAACTGTTTATTCAATTGAAACTAAAATCAACATAGAGCAGGTTACAACAGCAAACCAGTTAAAGAAACAGGTTTGAAACATACCTGTTGCGCCATTGGAGTTTCAATTCCATCCTTCAAATTTGAAAATAGTTGATATGAGTAAATACAGTAATGCAAGAGCAAAGGAGTATGAACCATAGCTACAGAACCTGACCTAAGAACAAATCTTCTTCTCCTTTAAGTGTTGAGTTGGGATTCGAAGTGGTGGTCCTCATGCTTTGGGCACTGCAGTTCCCTTACTAATTGCTCGTGTTTGGGTGCTCTATGGTGGAGACGGTGTGGTGTCAACTGGAACTGGGTCACTATCTGCCGGGGTTGGGGTTAAAAGGGGTGTAGCTGGTTCTCTGTCCAACTGGGTAGGGGTACAATCTGCGAGAGTCTGGGTTATGTGTGGTGGATCTGGTCCTTGGGCAAGTACAACCGTGGTTCTATCTGCATCAACTGGTAGCACTATCTTTTCTGAAGACCGTGTTGTTACTCCCTTAGATACTGCCATCACCCTCTCCAATTCAAATGGCCAATAAACAAGAAAAGTAACTGAAAGTATAGACATTGTATGATAGACATGTGCAATGGATAGTGGGGAATAAAAGAGGGCATGAAATAATTCATATTTATGTTGTCTAACCAAACATGATAGCATGACACAATTTCACATATATGATGGCTAACTAAACAGGATAGCATGACACAATTTCACATTATGATGGCTAACTAAAAAAGATGGAAAGACATAGTTCAAAATATGATGACTATGTAAATAGGATGACATGATATAACTATATAATGTGTTTCTTAAATAGGTTGGCATGCCATAATTCACATACATTCACGGATAGAATGCCATAATTGAAAATATGATGACTGTAAACACTAAACAGGATGAGATGATATAACTATATGATGTCTTTATTAAATGGGTTGCCATGCCATAATTCAGATAGATGATGTGTATGTACTATGTAAACATGATGGCATGATAGAATTCAAATATATGATTATATAGTAAGCAAGTAAGCAGATGGCAATCCATATATGATGTAAAAACTAAGCAATGCAAGACAACATGCATTACACGGGTAATATAATCCTGCCAAGTTTGAGCATAGACCTCAGGGGGGAAATAGGACTGGTCATCAGTCTCTGAATCCTCCTCTGAGGAGCTCTCTATAACCAGCAAGATGTCTGCTTCAGCAGGTAGCATTGTCTGCTCTGAATACCTTGTTTTCACTTCAGATACTTCCATCACCGCTTCAAATGGCTGATGCACAGGAAGAGTAGTTGAATATACAAACGTTGTCGACAAATGGAACACGTAATACAAAAAATGATAGCATGATATAATTCACATACATGATGATTGGCTAAACAGCATGGCATTGCATAATTCACATATATAATGCCTTTGCAACAAGATAGCATTGTATAATTCACATATATAATGTCTTGCAATAAGATGGCAATGCATAATTCACATATATGGTAATTAGACACTGAACAGGTGGCATTCACACAAAGCATGTCTAAACTAATCAAATGACATAGCAATGCGAGACACCATACACACGATATGAGCAACATAACCCTGCCAAGTTAGAGCATACACCTCGGGGGGGGGGGGAATAGGACTGGTCATCTGTCTCTGAATCCTCCTCCGAGGAGCTATCCGTAACCAGCGAGATATGTGCTTCGTCAGATAGCATAGTCTGCTCTGAAGACCTTGTTTTCACTCCAGAATTTGCCATCACCATGTCAAATGGCTGATGCACACGAAGAGTTGTTGAATGTACTAACATTGTTGACAAATGTAATATGTAACAAAAAAAAGGATGGCCTGATATAATTTACATATAAGATGACTGGCTAAGCAGGATGGCATTGCAAAATTCACATATATGATGCCTGGCTAAACAAGATGGTGTTGCATAATTCACATAAACGATGAATAAACTAAACAGATGGAATTCGCACAAAGGATGTCTAAACTAAGCAGATGACATATTTGATGTATAAAGTAAGCAATGCAAGGCACCATATGCATGATATAACCAACATCAGCATGCCAAGTTAGAGCGAAGACCTCAGGGGGTAAATAGGAGTTGTCTTCTCCTTCTGAATCCCCCTCAGAATAGATATCTTCCTCTCGATTACAATCCGAAATGCGTGGAGGGGGCTGCCTTTGCGCCTACCATGGAGCGATGTCTGCATGAAATTTTATTGCCACGCAAGGCTCGTCTCTTTTGCTCTACATGTTCAGTTCCATTGTTTACAATAACTGTCATGCATAGGAATAAAACATAGTGAGATTATGTAAGGAGTGCATGCAGGAATCCAGAGTGATTGTAGCAACCTGTGGATAGACCCAAAACCAATAATAGCAGGCAGATAATGGCTTCAGTTAAAAAATACAGATAATGGCTTCTTTACTATTTGTTTCCCAACCAACATGAAACTCATAGTAGACACCGGAGATTAACCAGATAGTAGATAGATACTATTGATTGCGGCCCCGATATGTACCCCACAACCATTTAAAAACTCAAGTTTGACCATTAGTTTGGAGCTAACTCAGACTCTAATCAGTGAATAGGATGATAAAGTAGCATGTAATATTAAGTGATGCATAACGTTAGCAGACACGAAAGACTGCGACCTCTCTTGCGGACCCGTGTAGTCCTTGAGGTCATTTGCTCGGTTGATGATGGTAATGCAGTTTTCATGGCTGCCGACAGTGGGGAAGAAGATCTGAGGCGGCGAAAGACAGTCTGGAGGCCGGATCCCTGCTATGCTGGACCCTTCTGTCGTTGGAGCAACTGAGCTGGGGTGGACAACGACGCAGCAGGAGCGGGACAAACCACGCAAGGTTTTCTTTGACAACTATCTGTAAGAGAAGTAATTCTGTAAGGGCTCGTTTGAATTGGAGGATTCCAACAATGCAGGGATAGGAAATAGATAGGAATAGGATAGGAATGCACGTGCAAAACAGGGAATTTAAAAACACAGGATTTCTGCCAATCTGGGTATTTGATTCACAAAAATTGGAAGATCACAGGATGCAAAGAAGCATGGTGAGATTAAGTCAAACCACAAGAAAATGTATGGTTATAATGCTATTATGCTACTATCTCTTAGTCTTGTGCTTCATGAATAGGAATTTGAAAAGGAGGACAAGTGAAAATTAAAATTCTTACGTTTTTTCTTTCAAGGAGACACTAAAGGAACAAATCCTACAGTTTTCCTTTGCTTCATTCCTTTGAACCAAATTCATGAATAGTACTAACATAGGAAACTTCCCAATTCCTATGTTTTTCATTCGCTTTTCCTTTCAAGCACTGGCGATTCTAGTAGGCAGGCTTGAGCAAGGAAAAGCCTACACTAAAAAAATGTTTTTGTGCTACTTCTATTACTTTGGATCCAGGCCACTGCCTTACTAGCTCAACTCCCAGGGCCATCGACAAATGCACAGCTCAAACGCGCAGAGATAAATAATGATGGCGTTCAAGAGAGTCCATCACGGAAAGCTAAGTTGCCTGGTACCTCACTGCTTGTCATATAGTAGGATAAAATAATCGTATTTCCCGTTACTACGTGTGCTCAGTGGACAATATATATAACATGTAAAGTAAAAAAGAGATGCAACAAGTGTACAACCTCTTTGGCGAAGCCATGTCGATCTCAGCGTGATTGGGTTGGCCAGTGAGGATGCTCCGGCTGACTTGGCTGTCGGAGGAGGGGAAGAATATCTTAGGCGTCTAGAGATGGAGCCCGAGGTACTGCTTCGCTGTGATGGAGGGTTTCGTCCTTGGAGCAGCTCCGGTGAGTTGTACGACGCCGAGGCTGAAGCAGGACAAGAGAGACAACGTTAACCTGAGTGGAATTCTAATAGCATCTCCAATACATGACGTAAAATACATAACCACAAAGTGCTAGATGTAAAATACATCAGCCGCTCATCTCTGAACTTAACTGTCGAAACTGAATTTAACTGTCAAAACTAAACTTAACTGTCGAAACTGAACTTAACTATCAAAACTGAATTTTGTTATCGAAACTGAATTTTGCTGTCAAAACTGAACGCACTAGCAAGGTGAGGCTACATGTTGGTCGACTGACTTTTTCATCTCTGGTCAATCGATTTTGCAGCCGTTGGATACTAAATCAAGGGCCTACAGTTCATCTTCAACCTCCACTTCCCTGAGCCGCCAGCCACCACCGGCCAAACAGCAGCCCCCAGCCGCCAGCGGCCGGCGGTGCGCCGCCCCGCCCGCCCTGAAAAGACTCCCCACCGCCGGTCTGCCACCGCCCCGACC
>NC_041381.1:585732090-585787162 GCF_002162155.2 Triticum dicoccoides
GGCAAGCCCCCCCACCCCCTGAAAATCGATTGACCCAAAAGTCGATTCAGTTGACTGAAGTGTAGCTAAATTGGAGCAGCATCGCAAGCAAGAGCAAGAGCGAGAGCAGCAGCGCGAGCAAGAGCAGACCAGGCAGGGGACTGAGAGCAAGAGCAGACCAGCAGCGCGAGCCAGAGCTAAAGCAGCAGCAACTCCTACTGATGTGGATGTCGCCGCCGAGGGAGCGACGTCGTGGAGGAAGTGGCCGGTGACGCCGCCGTGAATGGAGTCGTGCCGTGTCGGCTCGGGACCGAGCGTCAGCAGCACCGTGAGATCAAATCAAGAAGAAAATGCGGCGATTAGTGTACAACCTCTTTGGTGGCGCCGATTAGGCCGCAGCTTCATCCGAGGAAACGGTGATGATGATGCTCTTCCGGTGGTGTAGGTGAAGACGGCGGTGTGGGAATGGAGGTGGCGCGAAAGACGAGGGGAACATCGGGGAAGCTCCTTGGAGGTGGAGGATGGGATGGCTGAACCGGCGGGACAACGAGATCGACAACGGATCCTCATCCGGTATGGTGGATGAGGGACGTTGAGGTGTTGCTGTGGACGACATCGTCAGGGAAGAGGCTCTGGCTGGGTGGCGGGCGGAGCAGGGTGTGGGGCTTTGTCACGCCCAATATGCGATACTATCCTAAAGAGACTCGAAGGTCGCACCAAGGATAGAACCGCATATTAAAACGCTTTTGCAAGGTGGATATCATTACATCAACATTACATAATAGATGGGGATACATACATAAGGCACAAACGCCCCAAGAATACAATAACATCATACATAAGAGCATCATCCGACTACGGATGAAACACAAACAGAAACTCAAACGACATCCACCCTGCTAGCCCAGGCTGCCGACCTGGAACCTATCCCCTGATCGAAGAAGAAGCAGAAGAAGAACTCCAAAGCAAGCAAACATCACTCTCGCATCATGATCATCGCATAACCTGTACCTGCAACTGTTGTTGTAGTAATCTGTGAGCCACGAGGACTCAGCAATCCCATTACCATGGGTATCAAGACTAGCAAAGCTTAAAGGGAAAGGAAGGGGAAAGGTGGTGAGGTTGCAGCAGCAACTAAGCATATATGGTGGCTATAATACGCAAATAAGAGCGAGAAGAGAGCAAGCGGAACGGTCGTGAAACTACAATTATCAAGAGGTGATCCTGAACTCCTACTTACGTCAAACATAACCCAAAACCGTGTTCACTTCCCGGACTACGCCGAAAAGAGACCATCACGGCTACACATGCGGTTGATGCGTTTTAATTCGGATCTGGTGTCAAGTTATCTACAACCGGACATTAACAAATTCCCATCTGCCCATAACCGCGGGCACGGCTTTCGAAAGTTTATACCCTGCAGGGGTGTCCCAACTTAGCCCATGATAAGCTCTCGCGATCAACGAAGGATATTCCTTCTCCCAGGAAGACCCGATCAGACTCGGAATTCCGGTTACAAGACATTTCGACAATGGTAAAACAAGACCAGCAAAGCCGCCCGATGTGCCGACAAATCCCGATAGGAGTCGCACGTACCTCGTTCTCAGGGCACACCGGATAAGTCAAGCTACGAGTAAAACCAGCCCTCAAGTTGCCCCGAGGTGGCCCCGCAGGTTGCTCGGTTCGAACCAACACTCGAAGGAGCACTGGCCCGGGGGGGCTAAAATAAAGATGACCCTCGGGCTCCGGAAACCCAAGGGAAAAAGGGCTAGGTGAGGCAAATGGTAAAACCAAGGTTGGGACTTGCTGGAGGAGTTTTATTCAAAGTGAACTGTCAAGGGGGTCCCATAAATCACCCAACCGCGTAAGGAACGCAAAATCCAGGAACATAACACCGGTATGACGGAAACTAGGGCAGCAAGAGTGGAACAAAACACCAGGCATAAGGCCGAGCCTTCCATCCTTTACCAAGTATATAGATGCATTAATTAACTAAGAGATATTGTGATATCCCAACATAATCCTGTCCGCCAAGGAGCAATCTTCAACTTCACCTGCAACTAACAATGCTATAAGAGGGGCTGAGCAAAAGCTGTAACATAGCCAAGCAATGGTTTGCTAGGAAGGGTGAAAAGGTTAGAGGCTGACATGGCAATTTGGGAGGCTTGAAGAACAAGTGATAGGTAGCGCAGCATAGCGATAGAACGAAGCAACTAGCATAGCAATGATAGTAGTGAGATCCAGGGTAGCGGTCATCTTGCCTGAAATCCCGCAAGGAAGAAGAATGAGTCCATGAAGAAGATGAAGCCACGAAGACGAACCAAGCGTAGACGAACGAATCCTCACGATCGCAACGAAACGGGAACTATCAAGAAGAAGCACACAACATGGTAAACACACCACACATAGGCAAGACAAGATGCACAACCAAGCATGATGCAAGACAAGACTACATGAAGCTACTCATGGCAAGAGATGATGTAAACAAGAACAACACATCAAAGCAAGTTTAAATGAGGCCGGAAACAACATGTAACAATTCCGGTAAGTCCTCATATGCAAATTTCGAAATTGGTCCAGATCTGAATAAACCTGATGTTCAAGTTTTTAAACAGCAAGTTAATATGCACCAAGATGATCTACACGAGATTCTAGTCAAGTTACATATAAAGTTCATTTAATTTGGAGCTACGGCCTAGAAGTTATGAGCAAAACAAGTTAAACATGGCATTGATGCAAAATGCATACAAACATCAAGCAAACACTCTCAAAACATGGATGCAACATGATAATATAAAACTACATGCAAAATCAAGCAAGTTTCATATAGAGCACACTCAAAACGGAGCAACGATTCAACAGACACACATTATACAAGTTATAGCAACAATCTGTCCATAACAGCAACTAGGCATCTAGCAAGCATCAAAACAACATGCTACAGCACCTCAAATAACAAAAAAGGCATGTACATTATGTAGAGGTAAAGCATAATAAAACATGAACACTGAGCTATCTCCAGAAATCACTAGAACATGCTCAAACACACATGGCAAGATTGCAAATAATAACAGTTTCAGACTTTGCAGAAATAACATCAGGTTGCAATGTTTAGAGCTATCAAAAAACATGCCACAGGAACTTATCATGGCAAACAAAGGCATGGAATGAATCTACTAAACTCATAGAACAAAAGTCCCTTACTGAACATGAGCCAAAAAGGATCAGAAGATATGATGGCACCCATGTAAACATGGCAAGTTATATGACAGATTCATACATGGCAGGAACAACAATAAGTAGGCATGTTGGTGAGCTTGTACCACTCACCACAGAGCAACACATGGCATGACAAGGTGACTAACAATAGGAATACATGTTTATGAAGCTAAGAATGGCAAGAGCAAGTACATAGGGTGCATGGATCACTAGCAAATCACATGGCAAAACTGAACTTAATGTTGACAGGCTGACAGCAACATTATTTAGCAACTTGAGAGCAATATAAAAACAAGCTACAGCAGGCTATAAATGCAACCAGGGGCATGGATGGATAGAGCATGACATGCATAACAAAACATCCTTAGTGAACATCTCCACATTATGCATAGAATGACTTGTAGCAGCAGGTTTATATAGCATCACAAAATAACAGATTCAGCCTAGCAAAACAGTAACAGCAAGTACACTACTTAACAAGATTGATGCACTCAGTACACAACTCACGAAAATACATAGATGGCACCCCTGTAAAGATGGAATGATGTAGTTGAAAACACATGTAGAGCTCATGCTCATACGAGGCACACATTAAATATGGCAAAAATGACAAATGAGCATGTTCTGTTAACAGACAGCAGAGAACATCATATGGCACTCTTCCAATGATGATTAGGGCATCAAGATGGACTCAAATAAACATGGCACAATGGAATGCAATTAAGAGCATCTCATGATGAACATTTTGATATATCATGCATGCAAAATGGAGCTATATGCACACAGATAGAGCCACTCAAAGATGCACACATATTATGAAAGTTTTCGGGACTTAGTCGTTTTAGCAGAAAAAACAGAGAGCATCTAATAGCAAAACAACGCACGGGCGGCGAATATGTGGGCCCTCACCATGGGCCGAGGCCCAGAAGGGGAAGGAGGCAGGCAGGCTTGGGGCCTGGGGGTGCAGCAGGCCGGGGCTGGGCCGGACGCGGGGCGGATCCGGCCGGGGGCGGCCGGGGCGCCGGGTGCAGGACGCGGGGGCCGGGGCCTGGCGGCGGAGGCGGACGGCGGCAGGGCGCCGGGCGGCGGGGCGAGGTTGCCGGAGACGGCGGTCGGCGCTGGAGGCGACGGCGCCGGGGTTCGGCGAAGGCGGCGGCGTAGGCCGGCGGCGGAGAGGATGGGCGGGGCGGCGGCGCGCTCGGCCCGACGGCGGGCGGAACGGGCCGCAGGGGCCGGAGGCAGGCTTGGTGGGCCGGCGGCGCGGGGGAGGAGGTGGAGGGACACGTGGCGGCCTCCTATTGGCTACGGGCGGCGGCACGGACGCGTTCGGTCCGATCCGGACGTGTCCGGCTGCGGGAGGAGGAGGAAGCTAGGGTTAGGGGGTGTTTTCATCTGCGAATTTGGATGGGGGAGGCCTATATATAGATTCTGGAAGCTAGGAGAGTCCAAATGAGGTGCGGTTTTCACCCACACGATCGTGATCGAACGACCGAGAGCATGGAGGGGGTTTAGATGGGTTTTGGGCCAGTTTGGAAGGGTGTTGGGCTGCAAGACAAAAGAGGCTTTTACGGTTACCCGGTTAACCGTAGGAGTATCAAACGACCTCCAAATGGCACGAAACTTGACAGTCGGTCTACCGGTGCTATACCAAGGCCGCTTGGCAAGACTCGGTCCATTCCGAGAACGTTTAACACCCGCTCACAACGAGAGACAAAAGGGGGACGCCGGAGGACATAGAAGTGCCAGATTGCAAAACGGACAACGGGGAAAATGCTCGGATGCATGAGACGAACACGTATGAAATGCACATGATGACATGGCGAAATGCAACACGCAAGCAGATGACGTGGTAACGATGGTGAATAATTGGCAGACACCTGGTGCATCGGATCTGGGGCGTTACAGGCTTCGTCACGGGTTTTCGCGGCCTCAGTGTATGAATGGGTGGGCGGATGGGATGGCAGTGGGGAACCATGGCTTAGGGATGCGCTTGTCCGAAATGTGGGGTAAGTTACGAAAGTACCCCCACCGATTTGAGGCGGTTCTTTCGGTTCAGGGCTACCACGGGCATTTCGCGTGTCGAGATTTCACAGGAGGTGGGAGTTTTCGTGCGCGTTGTAATATTGGAACAGCAAGGCGCGGGTTGAGATGGAGGGAGTTGTCAGAGCACGACGAGACGAAGATATATCTTAAATATTTCGGGCTAACAAGGTGCGGGTTGAAATTTCCGGACAAGCCTAACGTGCACCGTACCAAATAAATGCCCACTACAAATGTCATTCAAAACTTTGAATTCATGTTATGTTCAATTAAAATATTTCGCTACGTGTATAATGCATGCAACCTACTACTCAAATGAACATTTTAGTGCATTCCAAACGTACATACTACCGCTTCAATATGAACTAAATTTGAATTTGTTTCTCTATTTGAATAAGATCTATAGTAATGATTGTTGTGAAGTCAAAGCATTTGAATTCATTTCTCTATTTTAATAAGATCTACAATCATCATTATTGTCAAGTTAAACCATCGTTTGTGTATTATTTTCACAGCACACCACATGATTAGGCTCGAGTTACATATGAACTATGTGTACTATATGAACTCGAACTCGATTTTTTGAATCCACTTTATGTTGATTTCAAATCACATTACATTTCTAGCTCTAGCTAGATCTTCATAATCTAAACCATGTCTCATATGTATAATGTGTTTATCACATTATGTATGGTGCCCCGCCCCCTACGCCTACAAGTATTTAGATGTGAGTTGCAAACACCACACATTACCACAAATTCAAATAAAATGTGAGAATGTTCGATATATAGTATTGTTTAGATTGTTCAATATTTAGTTGTAAGCTGCAAACGCCACACATTATCACAAATTCAAAAAAATGTGAGATTGTTTGATGTATAGTATGGTTTAGATTGTTCGACATTTAGCTGTGAGTTGCAAACGCCATGCATTATCACATTATGGTATAACATGTGCACAACACGTGTATCACCGCTATATTCATGCATGCATATGTTTAAAACACTATGATCTCCTATTCAAATATATGAATCCGCTTTCATATCAAATTATGATCTTTGTTAGTCTCTTACACCCACACAATCCTCTAACCTTTGTAGCTACCACTAACTTTCTCTCGTGCATGCACGCGCCCTCCTCGCCCTCCCCCTCCCTCGGCATTCTATCCTTGAGAAAGCAAAGTTGAAAGACGATGGTAGCAATTACACGGACTGGGTCTGTAACTTGAGGATTATCCTCATTGCTACACAGAAGAATTACGTCCTGGAAGCACCACTGGGTGCGATGCCTGCTGCAGATGCAACTAACGACGTTAAGAATGTCTGGCAGAGCAAAGGTGATGACTACTCGATAGTTCAGTGTGCCATGCTTTATGGCTTAGAACCAGGACTTCAACGATGTTTTGAACGTCATGGAGCATATGAGATGTTCCAGGAGTTGAAGTTGATATTTCAAGAAAATGCTCGGATTGAGAGATATGAAGTCTCCAATAAGTTCTACTGCAAGATGGAGGAGAATAGTTTTGTCAGTGAACATATACTCAAAATTTCTGGGTATAACAATCACTTGATTCAACTGGGAGTTAATCTTCCTGATGATAGTGTCATTGACAGAATTCTTCAATCACTGCCACCAAGCTGCAAGAGCTTCGTGATGAACTATAATATGCAAGGGATGAACAAGAAAATTCCCGAGCTCTTCCCAATGCTAAAGGCTGCGGAGGTAGAAATCAAAAAGGAGCATCAAGTATTGATGGTCAACAAGACCACCAGTTTCAAGAAAAAAGGTAAAGGGGAGAAGAAGGGTAACTTCAAGAAGAACGGCAAACAAGTTGTTGCTCAAGAGAAGAAACCCAAGTCTGGACCTAAGCTTGAGACCGAGTGCTTCTACTGCAAACAGACTGGTCACTGGAAGCGGAATTGCCCCAAGTATTTGGCGGATAAGAAGGATGGCAAGATGAACAAAGGTATATGTGATATACATGTTATTGATGTGTACCTTACCAGAGCTCGTAGTAGCACCTCGGTATTTCATACTGGTTCTGTTGCTAATATTTGCAACTCGAAACAGGGACTATGGATTAAGCGAAGACTGGCTAAGGACGAGGAGATGATGCGCGTGGGAAATGGTTCCAAAGTCAATGTGATCACCGTCGGCACGCTACCTCTACATCTACCTTCAGGATTAGTTTTAGACCTGAATAATTGTTATTTGGTGCCAGCGTTGAGCATGAACATTATATCTGGATCTTGTTTGATGCGAGATGGTTATTCATTTAAATCTGAGAATACTGGTTGTTCTATTTATATGAGTAATATCTTTTATGGTCATGCACCCTTGAAGAGTGGTCTATTTTTGTTGAATCTCGATTGTAGTGATACACATATTCATAATGTTGAAGCCAAAAGATGCAGAGTTGATAATGATAGTGCAACTTATTTGTGGCACTGCCATTTGGGTCATATTGGTGTAAAGCACATGAAGAAACTCCATATTGATGGACTTTTGGAATCACTTGGTACTTGCGAACCATGCCTCATGGGCAAGATGACTAAAACGTTGTTCTCCAAAACAGCGAGCAACAGATTTGTTGGAAATCATACATACTGATGTATGTGGCCCGATGAATATTGAGGCTCGCGGCGGGTATCATTATTTTCTCACCTTCACAGATGATTTGAGCAGACATGGGTATATCTACTTAATGAAACATAAGTCTGAAACATTTTAAAAGTTCAAAGAATTTTAGAGTGAAGTGGAAAATCATCGTAACAAGAAAATAAAGTTTCTACGATCTGATCGTGGAGGAGAATATTTGAGTTACGAGTTTGGTCTACATTTGAAACAATGCGGAATAGTTTCGCAACTCACGCCACCCAGAACACCACAACGTAATGGTGTGTCCGAACGTCGTAATCATACTTTACTAGATATGGTGCGATTTATGATGTCTCTTACTGATTTACCGCTATTGTTTTGGGGTTATGCTTTAGAGACGGCTGCATTCACGTTAAATATGGCACAATCAAAATCCGTTGAGACGACACCTTATGAACTATGGTTTGGCAAGAAACCAAAGTTGTCATTTCTTAAAGTTTGGGGCTGCGATGCTTATGTGAAAAAGCTTCAACCTGATAAGCTCAAACCCGAATCGGAGAAATGTGTCTTCATAGGATACCCAAAGGAAACTGTTGGGTACACCTTCTATCACAGATCCGAAGGCAAGATATTCATTGCTAAGAATGGATCCTTTCTGGAGGAGTTTCTCTCAAAAGAAGTGAGTGGGAGGAAAGTAGAACTTGATGAGGTAACTGTACCTGCTCCCTTATTGGAAAGTAGTCCATCACAGAAAACGATTCCTATGACGCCTACACCAATTAGTGAGGAAGCTAATGATATTGATCATGAAACGTCAAATTTCAAGTTACTACCAAACCTCGTAGGTCAAACAGAGTAAGATCCGCACCAGAGTGGTACGGTAATCCTATTCTAGAAGTCATGTTACTTGACCATGGCGAACCTACAAACTATGAGGAAGCGATGATGAGCCCAGATTCCGCAAAATGGCTTGCCATGAAATCTGAGATGGGATCCATGTATGAGAACAAAGTATGGACTTTGGTTGACTTGCCCGATGGTCGGCAAGCCATCGAGAATAAATGGATCTTCAAGAAGAAGATTGACGCTAATGGTAATGTTACTATCTACAAAGCTCGACTTGTTGCGAAAGGTTTTCGACAAGTTCAAGGGGTTGACTACGATTAGACTTTCTCACCCGTAGCGATGTTTAAGTCTGTCCGAATCATGTTAGCAATTGCCGCGTTTTATGATTATGAAATTTGGCAAATGGATGTCAAAACTGCATTCCTGAATGGATTTCTGGAAGAAGAGTTGTATATGATGCAACCAGAAGGTTTTGTTGATCCAAAAGGTGCTAACAAAGTGTGCAAGCTCCAGCAGTCCATTTATGGACTGGTGTAAGCCTCTCGGAGTGGGAATAAACGTTTTGATAGTGTGATCAAAGCATATGGTTTTATACAGACTTTTGGAGAAGCCTGTATTTACAAGAAAGTGAGTGGGAGCTCTGTAGCATTTCTAATATTATATGTAGACGACATATTGTTGATTGGAAATGATATAGAATTTCTAGATAGCATAAAAGGATACTTGAATAAAAGTTTCTCAATGAAAGACCTCGGTGAAGCTGCTTATATATTGGGCATCAAGATCTATAAAGATAGATCAAGACGCTTAATTGGACTTTCACAAAGTACATACCTTGATAAAGTTTTGAAAAAGTTCAAAATGGATCAAGCAAAGAAAGGGTTCTTGCCTGTAATACAAGGTGTGAAGTTGAGTCAAACTCAATGCCCGACCACTGCAGAAGATAGAGAGAAAATGAAAGATGTTCCCTATGCTTCAGCCATAGGCTCTATCATGTATGCTATGTTGTGTACCATACCTGATGTATGCCTAGCTATTAGCTTAGCAGGGAGGTACCAAAGTAATCCAGGAATGGATCACTAGACAGCAGTCAAGAACATCCTGAAATACCTGAAAAGGACTAAGGATATGTTTCTCGTTTATGGAGGTGACAAAGAGCTAGTCGTAAATGGTTACATCGATGCAAGCTTTGACACTGATCCGGACGATTCTAAATCGCAAACCGGATACGTGTTTATATTGAACAGTGGAGTTGTCGGTTGGTGCAGTTCTGAACAAAGCGTCGTGGCGGGATCTACATGTGAAGCGGAGTACATAGCTGCTTCGGAAGCAGTAATGGAAGGAGTCTAGATGAAGGAGTTCATATCCGATCTAGGTGTCATACCTAGTGCATCGGGTCTAATGAAAATCTTTTGTGACAATACTGGTGCAATTTCCTTGGCAAAGGAATCCAGATTTCACAAGAGAACCAAGCACATCAATAGACGCTTCAATTCCATCCGGGACCAAGTCCAGGTGGGAGACATAGAGATTTGCAATATACATACGGATCTGAATGTTGCAGACCCATTGACTAAGCCTCTTCCACGAGCAAAACATGATCAGCACCAAGGCTCCATGGGTGTTAGAATCATTACTGTGTAATCTAGATTATTGACTCTAATGCAAGTGGGAGACTGAAGGAAATATGCCCTAGAGGCAATAATAAAGTTATTATTTATTTCCTCATATCATGATAAATGTTTATTATTCATGCTAGAATTGTATTAACCGGAAACATAATACATGTGTGAATATATAGACAAACATAGTGTCACTAGTATGCCTCTACTTGACTAGCTCATTGATCAAAGATGGTTGAGTTTCCTAACCATAGATATGAGTTATCATTTGATCAATGGGATCACATCATTAGAAGAATGATGTGATTGACTTGACCCATTTCGTTAGCTTAGCACTTGATCGTTTAGTATGTTGCTATTGCTTTCTTCATGACTTATACATGTTCCTATGACTATGAGATTATGTAACTCCCGCTTACCGGAGGAACACTTTGTGTGCTACCAAACGTCAACGTAATTGGGTGATTATAAAGGTGCTCTACAGGTGTCTCCGAAGGTACTTGCTGAGTTGACGTATTTCAAGATTAGGATTTGTCACTCCGATTGTCGGAGAGGTATCTCTGGTCCCTCTCGGTAATGCACATCACTATAAGCCTTGCAATCAATGTGACTAATGAGTTAGTTACGGGATGATGCATTGCATAACGAGTAAAAAGACTTTCCGATAAAGAGATTGAACTAGGTATTGAGATACCGACGATCGAATCTCGGGCAAGTAACATACCGATGATAAAGGGAACAACGTATGTTGTTATGCGGTTTGACCGATAAAGATCTTCGTAAAATATGTGGGAGCCAGTATGAGCATCCAGGTTCCGCTATTGGTTATTGACCGGAAACGTGTCTTGGTCATGTCTACATAGTTCTTGAACCCGTAGGGTCCGCACGCTTAAAGTTCGGTGACGATCGGTATTATGAGTTTTTGTGTTTTGATGTACTGAAGGTAGTTCCGAGTCCAGGATATGATCACGGACATGACGAGGAGTCTCGAAATGGTCGAGACGTAAAGATCGATATATTGGATGACTATGTTCGGACACCGGGATGGTTTCAGAAGGTTTCGGGCATATACCGGAGTACCGGGGGGTTACTGGAACCCCCCGGGGGGTTTATTGGGCCTCATGGGCCCTAGTGGAGAAGAGGAGGGGCGGCCAGGGCAGGCCGCGCGCCCCCTCGCCCTCTAGTCCGAATTGGACAAGGAGGGGGCGCCCCCCCCCCCTTTCCTTCCTCTCCTCTCTCCCTTCCTTCCCCCCTCCTACTCCAACTAGGAAAGGAGGGAGTCCTACTCCCGGTGGGAGTAGGACTCCTCCCTGGCGCGCCCTCCTCCTTGGCCGGCCGCCTCCCCCCCTTGCTCCTTTATACGGGGGCAGGGGGCACCTCTAGACACACAATTTGATCATTGATCTCTTAGCCGTGTGCGGTGCTCCCCTCCATCATATTCCACCTCGGTAATATCATAGCGGTGCTTAGGCAAAGCCCTGTGTCGGTAGCATCATCAACACCGTCATCACGCCGTCGTGCTGACGGAACTCTCCCATAAAGCTCTGCTGGATCGGAGTTCGTGGGACGTCATCGAGCTGAACGTGTGCTGAAGTCGGAGGTGTTGTACGTTCGGTACTTGATCGGTCAGATTGTGAAGACATACGACTACATCAACCGCGTTGTGCTAACGCTTCCGCTTTCGGTCTACGAGGGTACGTGGACAACACTCTTCCCTCTCGTTGCTATGCATCACCATGATCTTGCGTGTGCGTAGGAAAGTTTTTGAAATTACTACATTCCCCAACAAGAGGTGAGTGGAAGCTTGCTATCCATGTGCCAGAGCCATGAGTTGGTCGCGAGATCTTATGAGTTTCACCTCTAGCCTACCCCAACTTGTTTGGAACTAAAGTCTTTGTTGTTGTTGTTGTTGTTGTTTCCTTTTTGCACTTCCTTCTCTATTTTTTTTTAAATTGATGATTTTTTAAAATAATTGATGAATCTTTTTCCCAAAAGAGATGTTTTTTTTTCAAAATTGACGAAGTGTTTGCAAATCTTAATGAACTCTTTTTCCAAAATTGATGAAGTTTTTTCAAACATGTGAACTTTTTCCATAAATTCTTTTTCAATTTTTGAACATAATTAAAATTCATGAACATTGCTTGAAATCTGGAACATTTTCATAAATTATGAACATTTGTTAATTTCATGTACATTTTTTAAATCCATGAACATTTTAGAAAGTCATTAATATTTTTTTCCAAAAATCGTGACCATATTGAAATTTAAAAATAAGTTTTTAAATTGCAAACGTTTTCTGGACTCGTGAATAGTTTTTTGAGCTAGCTTTTTATTTGAAATTTGTGAAATTTTATTGAAATTTAAAAAATAGTTTTCTTGACGAACATTTGGAGATCACAAATATCTTTGAATGATTTAATATTTTTTTCGATATTGTGAAATTTTGCATAATTTTCATGAGCGTTCTACAAAATTTGCGAACATTTTTGGAATTGTGAACATTTATTTAAAAAATGAGGGGTTTTTTTGAAATCACAAACATTTTCTGAATCCATGAGCATTTGTCATTTCCCCAAAAAATTGAAATCATGAACATAGTTTGAAACCATATTTGTTTTCACATTTCTCAACTTTTTGAAATCCCTGATTTTGTTTAAAAACAAAAAACATAGAAAATCCCCAAAAAACTAAAAAAACAATCAAACAAGAAATAGAAAAAACCAAGGGGCTTCTTGTGCCGCAGATGGGTCAACCATGAGGGTGTGCGGGAAATTGTTGGTGCGCGTAGGTCGCCATATAGGAGGTCTCATGCGCCACTTAGAGCTTCCCATTTGGCACTTAAGCGCCATTTATAGGTTATTTTGTTAACAGTCGACAACCCTGCTACAACACTAGGTAGGAAGCGGGCCAGCACATGGAAGTTTCTATTTTCGTCCGATTTCTAGGTTCCACTGGTTTTTGGAAGGTTTTTCACTCTGTTTTTTCACACAAAGGGGGCGCGCGTGGGCGCCAGTTCCTCCAAGCGGCGATTAAGGCACCATGACCACTCCTTTTTAGTGCGTAGGTCGTTGATTATCGACCTAGCACGTACCCTGCTCACGCACTGGTATTTACATTGCCTAGCCCATTTTTTTATTTCATTTTTATATTTTCCTTATTTTTATTTTCCTTTGATGTTTTATATTTCCTTTATATTTTATGTTTTTATTTTTTCCTTCCCTTTTCAATTTTTCTACACTTTTTCACATATTTTTTCCTATTAGTATGCGAGCATATTTTACATTCTTGAAAAACTTAAATATCATGAACATTTCACGAAATTATGATAACTTCTAAAATTCATGAACATTTCTTTAATTCACAAAAAAATATATAATTTCCTACACATTTTATTAAATCGTAAATATTTTTATAATTCAGGAATATATATTGAAATTGCATACATTTTTGGGAACTCGTGAACAGTTATCTGAACTAAAAAGTTTTTTGTGAAATTTGTGAACAATTTTTGAAAATATATAAACACTTTTGTTTTTAACGATTTTTTTCTTATACGTGAATACTTTTTCAACGTTTGAACATTTTTTAAATATTTTGAATTTTTTTGAATATTTATGATCTTCGTTTATGAATTCGTGAACTTTTTTAAATTGTGCTTTAATATACAAACATTGTTTTTGAAATCACAAACAGTTTTTGAATCCGTGAGCATTTATCTTTTCCCAAAAAAAATCAAATCATGAACATTGTTTGCAGTCACAATTTCCTTTCACAATTGATGACTTTTTAAAATCCCTAATTATATTTAAAAAAAGGAAAAAAAATCCAGGGGCTTTGCGCCCCACAGATGTGTTGGCCCATAAGGGTGCACGCTTTAATGGTGTGCGCAGGTCACCATATAGGAGGTGTCTGGCACCACGTTGGAGCTTCCCGTTTGGCACTTTAAGAGCGATTTATAGGCTATTTTGCTAACAGGCGACAACCCCGGGCCGGCACATGTAAGATTTTTCGTCGGACTTATAGGTTCTGCTGGTTTTCAGGGAGTTTTCTTTCTGTTTTTCCAGGAAGGGGGTGTGCTTGTTCCTCCAAGCGGTGCTTAAGGCACAACGACCACTCATATTTGGCACATAGCTCGTCGATTATCAACCGAGCGCATACCCCGCTCACGCGCTGGTATTTATAAGGCCCGACCCATTTTTGGTTTCATTCCCACGGGTTTGGACCGGTTTTTATGTTTTTTCCATCCATTTTTTCATTATTTTTATTTTCTATTTTTGGTTTTTATTTCATTTTTTGAAAAATAATTTGTTTCACTTTTTTTATTTCCATTGTACGATCATATTTTTCCTAAAAATAGACGAAATTGTGAAGATTTTACAAAATTATGAATATAATTTTAAATCGTGAACATTTTTAATAATTTTAACATTTTGAATGCACCAACATTTCTTACAAATTCGTGAAGATTTGTTTTAAATCATGCACATTTTAACATTCACGAATAGGTTTTCAAATTGCATACAGTTTTTGTAACTCATGAAAAGTCTTTTGAACTGGCGAAAGTTTTTTGAAATTTGGCAACAATTTTAAAATTTATAAACATATTTGTTTTTGTGGAACATTTCTTGATTACACCAATGCGTTTTCAATCATTGATTTTTTTAGATATTATGAAATTTTTCTAAACATGCGTGAACATTTTTTTGAAATTGTGAACCCTATTTAATCGACGAACATTGTATTTGATACCACGAACACCTTTTAAATCCATGAGAATTTATTATTTCCCAAATTTTTTTGAAAACCATGAAAATTGTTTGAATTCACTACTTTTTGTAATCCTGAATTATTAAAAAATAGAAAATCAAAACAAGGGTCTTCCCGTCCCTCACATGGGCCGGCTCATGAGGGCACACGGGGCAGTGGGGTGTGCGCGCTTAAGTGGTTTCTAGCGCGTAGGTCGCCATATGTAAGGTCTCAATCGCCACATAGGAGCTTCCGATTTGGCACCTTAAGCGCCATTTATAGGCTATTTTGCTAAAGGCGACCACCCCTCTAGAGCACCGGTACGAAACGGGCAGGTACATGTAAGTTTTTTTCGTCGGATTTATATGTTCCGTTGGTTTTTTAGGAGGTTTTTCGTTTTTTTCCCAGCCTGGATTTTGCTTGGTTTGCACCCTTTTTCCTTTCTTTTTTCCTTTCTTTTTTCCTTTTTTTATATTTTCCTTTCTTTCAAATGAATGAAATTTTGAAAAATCATGATTTTTTTTCAAATTTGTGAATTCTTTAAAATTTCATGATATGTTTCAAATTTATGAAACTTTTTGAATCCCCAAACTTTTTCCCAAATTCGTGAACTTTTCCCAATTTTTCTTAACCTTTTAAAATTCATGAACTTTTTAAATTTGTGATTTTTTTGTCAAAATTATGAATCCTCGAACTTTTTAAAAATTTGTGCACATGTTTTCATTTCTGCAAACTTTGTGGACTTTTTAAAATTCGTGAAGTTTTCTCAAATTCGTAAACTTTCTCAAATTATACCTGGACCTTCTCCATGCTGCTCCTAGCAGCGGCTATGAGAGCGACACCTGATTAAGAACCACAATGGGATAGGTCCTGCATGACCTATTAAATAATTCAATTATTTTTAATTCGGTAATTTTTAGAAACATTGCCAAATGATTAATTTGATGGTGAATTTTTTTTATAATAATACAAAAATGTTCATATACCCAAATATTATTTTTCATATATTTTCAGAGTATTTATTTTAGTTAAAAACAGTGCACCATATACGCCAAAATATCAAGCATTTTTTAAAAGTTCATTCATTCAAGAAAAGCTATTCATGTGTGTCAGAATAGATGTTCGCATATTTTAAGGTGGTTACATACTTTCCTTCAAAATGAGTGCAAAGTGAAATAAAATAAAACATAATTGAAATAAACCAAAAAACAATAAGGAAAGTACAACACAAAAATAAGCAGCCTATTGTGGGTGGACTTAGAAATTATTTCGAGTGGGGGCACATTCTCTAGAAACTAAACTAATGTAAGCTTAATTTTTTTATAATCAAAAGAAAATTTTATTTGAATTGTATATTGAAACAAAATAACTAATTAAGAGGTACCCTTTGCAAAAGATTATTCACAAACTTCTCTGGTGATACAAGTCGTAGCACGTGTGTGCCCTTGTCATCATCGGATTTCCTCACCCATGCGGGAAGGATGGGAAAGTTGGTACATGCTTTTTTAGATTGAAATGTCTTCTGAACTGAGTGTCTAAATTACATACCGTTTCATACACCTTTTAAATTATATCTCAAGTTTGATATGTTTCAATGAACTTACTTTTACGTAGCTTGTACTCCCTATTATAGTAAACTAGACACTGAACCCGAATTTGTATCATCAAACCTCTACCATGGATCTACTTCATTAAGGGGTGTGGGATGCTCACGACCATACGTGAATGGCCATGCACTTCTTCTGCCAGTATTGAACGACATTAAAGCATCCATCACATGGTTGTTGCATCACATGGTGGTATGAGATGTCAGCATGATGGTGCCCCTATTTAAGGGTGAGAAGCGAGATGGAATAGGATCCAAATTTCACAAATAAATTCGTTCGTACCTAAGGCCGACCAAGGGGTGGAGCTTAACCGTTTGTAGATGCAAATCCGAGTACATCACATACATTAACAGAATCAACTATCAGACTCAGATGATATTACTTTTGTGATGCTATTTTGTAGCCACATACATCCTAGGATTTGGAAGCATTGGGATTTATAACCACTCAAGACTAAAGGCAACTCATGCTGGATTGGACTATTGACAAGACTATTACTAAGGCCTCCCTTGGTTCATAGGTTAGTATGTCGCAATCACACTACCAAAGTCAGTTGTATACATCGACAACACCAATGGATCATCAAGATCTCCAAAGTCAGTATGCTCCAACCGTTCAGTTCCAACCATTTGGAGTTGGCGAGCATCATCGACTTGAGAGGCATAAAGCCATCAACTCACGCAGCAACACGTCTGGGGTAAGGCAAGATGAGGTACTTGGAACTGAAACAACACCACATATATGTAAACTCCTGACATGAAGTTTGCCACGGATAGGGATGCCTTATTGATCAAATACTACATGATACTTCGTGTGTTGCCGCGAGAATTGAGTGCAATATATTATAGTGAGAGTGGTTGTATGTAGCATAAATATTTGAAATGATAATACCAGGCTAATATGATGATTGTATAGTGTAAAATATTTATCAAATATAAGTAGTATACTAAAAAAATTCCTATGCATGATCGTGTATTCAAGTGAGTGTTGGTGTCCTAAATTAGGGGTGCTTGCCACGTCGACCTGCCGGTTATGGGCCGGGCTGAGGGCCCATCGAAGACTAATGAATGTGCCATGCTGGCTCTGGCCCTCAACGTAATCAAGATAAAGATCTCCTGAAGGCTTGGCGTACACTTCAAGAATATTTGAATGATCGGCATGCTTATCCCTAGATTGTAACCGGCCATGTGTAAATCCTAGGTACCCCCGGTGTCTATAGAAGCCGTGGGGTTTAATATGTAGAGGCACGACCGCAAGGTTTCAGATCTTAGAACTTCTTCATACGATCTCGAGGTAGATCATATTGTACTATGCACCCCATCACAACCAATATATCAGAAGCATGACGTAGGGTTTTATCTCATCAAGAGGGCCCAAACCTGGGTAAACATCGTGTCCCTATTTCTCTTGTTACCATCTAGCTCATATCACCAAACTTGGGACCACCTATCTGTAAGTGCATCTAGTGCCACCCCTAGTTGGTTTTGGAGTATTGACGACAAAGTTGGTTGAGGGACTAATGCGTTTGTGAGAATTGCAGGATAACGCAGGTAGTGTCCCTCATTGATTCAGTTTACCTACCGGAGATGACCCCTAAAAATGTATGAAGACATTGACGACAATGGTGGTATGAGAAGATATTCATATTGAAGACTATGACATGAGAAGACATTGCATGAAGACTATGGAGCACGAAGACTGTGTGGTTTCGTTATTTCCTTTTCTTCTTTGTTGAGTCATAGGAACCACCGTACTGTTAAGTGGGGTCCAAGTGAACTAAGTCAGAGTGACTGAAGTGATGCTCAACCCAAATCCTATGTCTTCGAACGAAGACAATGAGAGCAAATCTTATCCAGAGTTGGATGAGTCAGCTTTGCTTGTAGCCCAAGTAAAGTTGCCGTGTGTGTTTGAAATCTGACCGTTGGAACACGTGTCAGTTCCTTAGTGACCCAGGGTCATTTCGGACAAATCAGGTCGGGTTGCCTAGTGGCTATAAATAGCCCACCCCCTACACCATAAATTGGTGGCTGCTTAGAGTTAATATACGGCTTTTGTCGTTTGAGAGCAACCCACCTCGAAGCATTTGAGAGAGAGAAATCCTTGCGAGGACAAAACCCGAACACCCAGAGCCAAAGAGTGTTAGGCGCCACTGAAGTCTTTCTGTCTGTGTGACCTGAAGACTTATTACACTTGAGGACTGTGTATCCTCCAGCCGGTTAGGCGTCTCGTTCTGAGCATCCAAGAGTCATTGTGGATTGCCGGGTGAACGGAGTCTGTGAAGGTTTGGAAGTCTACCTTGAAGACTTACCAGAGTAATTGGGCGAGGACTGGGTGTCCTTAGCTCAAGGGGAATAAGGTGAAGACACGGTCTTCTGAGTTGAATCTCAGCCTCCCTAACCAGGCGTACAGTTGTCACAGCAACTGGAACTGGTCCAACAAATCCTGTGTCTTCAACAAGTGACTGGTTCTATCTCTTCCCTCCTTTACTTTGAGTTTGTCTTCGTGAAGTCATTGCTTATCTGTCTTATCTGATTGACTTCATTGCTTGACTACTATTGTTGATTGCCTTCATACTATCTTCCATCCTGATCCTACTACCTAGATGTTATTGGTCTTCGTACGTTAATGCTATTGCATACTTGACTATGGCTTGCTTGTTGTAGTTTATCTTCCGCTGCATATCAATTAGGTTATTTCTATTGTTTGTCTTTGAAACTTCCATGTTTTGAAGACTTTCATAAAAATCGCCTATTCACCCCCCCTCTAGTCAATAACTAGCACTTTCAATTGGTATCAGAGCAAGGTACTCCCTTGTTCTGTGTGATTCGGTTTAACCACCTGGAGTTTAGCTATGTCGACTGCAGGGATAATCAAAGTCTCCGTTGCTTGCCCCGTGTTCGATGGAACAGAATATCCCTACTGGAAGAATAAGATGTGCATGCATCTTGAAGCCATTGATGTTGACCTCTGGTATGTCGTCAAGAACGGCATTCCAAAGACCGGTGAAGGTGTCACCCCTGCTGATGTCAATAAGTTCATTCAACTGGACTCGACTGCAAAGAACATCATCTGTGGTCATCTGACCAAAGGACAGTATGGCCGTGTGAGTGCTCTGGAAACGTCAAAGTTAGTCTGGGACTGGCTATCCAAGGTCAATGAAGGCGTATCTACTCAGAGAGACCAGAGAATCATTGTTCTTCGCAATCTCTTCAACCGCTTCAAGAGAAACGACAATGAAAATGTCCAGCTCACGTTTGATCGCCTCACCGACATCACAAATGAGCTTCAGGCTCTCGGCGCCACTGAGATCACCAAGCATGAAATTGTCAAGACGCTGCTGAGATCCCTTGACAGCTCCTTTGACACCCTTGCCCTCATGATACAAGAACGTCCTGACTTCAAGACTCTCGATCCGTCTGATATACTTGAAAGGCTCAACACACATGAGTTCCAGCTTAATGAGAAAAGAGATATCTATGGCCCCAACTATGGCCGTACTCGTGCCTTGAAGGCAAAAGTCGTTTCCTCATCTGAAGAAGAAGAATCTGACTGTGGTTCAGATGATCCTGAAGATATTGGAAGGGAACTTGCTATGCTTGTGAAGAAGTTCCAGAAATTCACCAAGAAGAAGGGCTTCAGAAAGTCTTCATGATCCAGTTCAAGAAATGATGAAGCTTCCACTCAAGACAACAAGAAGAGAACCTGTCACAAGTGTAAGAAGCCCGGGCACTACATCTCTGAATGTCCTCAGTGGGAAAACAAGAAGAAGAAGAAGAAGAGCAAGGATTATGACTCCGATGACAAGAAGAAGAAGAAATCTTCGAAGTCCTCTTCCAAGTCCTCATCAAGGTCTTCATCTCACAAGAAGAGCTCATCTGGCAAGGCTCGTGCTTTTGTTGGCAAGGAAATGGATTCAGAGGAGGAGTCTGCTTCTGAGGAGGCAGAGATGGAATCTGAAGCTGAATCCGACTCCGGTGTTGCAAGTCTGGCTCTAGCTACTGCCTATGTTGCCAAGTCTATCTTCAACACTGAAGACATAGACTCCCACACCAACGCTGATGATGACAACGGCGATCCAGCTCCACCTTCTGCTTCATGGCACGTGGTGCCAAGGTAAAATCACGCGATGCTTACTTTCAAACATCAAGTGAAGATGACTCTGATTGTGAATCTAAACCCAGCTACAAAACACTTGCTAAAATTGCTACTGAACAACAAAAGGCTATGGAATATACTCAAAAACTGTTAGACAAAAGCGATGACCTGTTGGACGCGGAAATGACACGTACACAGTCCTTAGTTGAAGACATAAAAAATCTTCATGCTAAGTATCAAGAACTTGAAAATCTTCATGAGACGCTCTCAACCTCTAATGAAAAGCTCTCCTATGATTATCTTCAAAGGAAGCAAGACCTTGAGAAATTGAAAGCGGCTCATGAAGATCTTCAAAAGGAAAATGTGTCACTTCGCGCTCAACAGATCAGTCCCGCTCAGGAAGGATTTGAACCACCTTGCTTAAAATGCATTGAGCGTGATAACGTTGCCTCTGTTGCTGAATCTTCCACTGCTGCTACTGTTGCTCTGTCTTCAACTACTGATGTGGTAACTAACCCCTCTGTGGAGGATACCACTGCTATTGCTGATGAAAATGCTAGGTTGAAGACATTGCTTGAAACAGGGATGTACAAAAGTTTGAAGGGACATCAAACACTCTGCGATGTCCTCAAAAAGCAGATTCTGAACCGAAACCCTAGGAAAGAGGGTGTTGGGTTCGAGAGGAAAATGAATGCTGATGGTTCCTACTGGAAGCCTGAGCAGTATCCCAAAACCACATGGGTTGCTGCAAAGGAACCTTCAGTGGATCCATCTACTTTATCTGGCTTTACCTGTGCTAATCCTATTATCATTGATGAACCCTTTGATGCAAACTATAAACTGTTCAAAAATCAGAATGGTGAAGTGTTTGCCAGGTTTATTGGTACTAACTACAGGAATGGACTGCCAATAAAGAAGATCTGGGTTCCCAAAAGCTGTCTTGAGAATCTTCCGGTGAATGTTGTCATGACACCACCTGTGAAGAAGACAAACCCCGGACCAAAGGCGTCACATGGTCCAACGGCTTCATACGGAAACAGGACTCACCCGAGTCACCCTAACGCCAATGTTTTGCAGGGAAATCATACTCAAACTTATGAATATGAGCGTGTGTCTTCAAACCGCTACGTTCATAATACTAAGAACTTTTCTGCTTATTCATATGAGTATCATTCATCTCCTGCAAGGCTATTTGCTAGGGCTCCAAAGCCGAAATTCCAGATGCTGCACTTAGACTCATTGCTTCTAAGCCACCCCTGAAGATGTGGGTGGTGAAGAAGAACTAACTCTCTTTTGCAGAAAATGGTCTCCAGCCAGCAATCAATGGCGTCCAATATTATTGTTGGGGACCTAAAACACAAAGGGACGCATGATAAAATAACTTACTATGTATTCCACATATGAATCGCTTACCTGTCATACTGTGTGCTAACTTTCATCTATGCTGTGATAATCCAAGTGTGCATCAAATGCTTATGCTTCACAACATACATTGTGAAGCCTATCCCTCTAACTGCACTGTAGGGTACACCAAAAGCTTCAGAATGGATTATTGACAGCGGATGCACTAATCATATGACTGGTGATCAAAGTTTTCTCATGGACTCAACCTTACGTCCATCCGACAAGAGTCAAATCACATTTGCTGACACTGGTAAAGGCAAGGTATTGGGTCTAGGTAGAGTTGCAATCTCAAAGGATCAACACATGGATAAAGTGATGCTTGTTGAATCCCTTGGATTCAACTTAATGTCTGTCTCAATGCTTTGTGACTTAAACATGATTGTGATATTTGGAAAATATCGTTGGCTTGTACTAATGGAATCTGACAAATCTCTAGTCTTTGAAGGGTATAGAAAAGGTGATCTATACATGGTAGATTTCTCAGCAGGTCCAAAACTTGCCGTATGTCTTCTTGCAAAAGCTTCAGAATGTTGGCTCTGGCATCGAAGGCTGGGGCATGCAGGCATGAGGAACTTGCACACCCTCGTCAAGAAGAAGCATGTCATAGGCATCGAAGGTGTCAAGTTCAAGAAAGATCATCTGTGTGGTGCCTGCGAAGCTGGGAAGATGACAAGGGCCAAGCATCCCTCGAAGACAATCATGACAACATCTCAACCCTTTGAGCTGTTGCACATGGACTTATTTGGCCCTACTCACTACTCCACCCTCACAACAACGGCGTGTCTTTATGGCTTCGTCATTGTTGATGACTACTCAAGATACACATGGGTGCACATAATTCTCTACAAGACTGAAGTACAAGATGTCTTCAGACGATTCGCCAATCAAGCAATGAACAACTATGGCGTCAAGATCAAGCATATCAGAAGTGATAACGGCACTGAATTCAAGAACATCGGCCTTGATCTTTATCTGGATACAATGGGAATCACTCATGAATTTTCTGCTCCATACACACCACAGCAAAATGGCATTGTTGAGCGCAAGAACAGAACCCTCATTGAGATGGCTCGAACAATGCTCGATGAGTACAAGACACCAAGGAAGTTCTGGCCTGAAGCCGTTGATACAGCTTGTCACATCATCAACCGTGTCTACATCCATAAGCTTCTGGGCAAAACATCCTATGAGCTCCTCACTGGCAAGAAGCCAAATGTCAGCTACTTTAGAGTCTTTGGTGCTAGGTGCTGGATCAAGGATCCCCATCACAAGTCAAAATTTGAACCCAAAGCTCACGAAGGCTTCATGCTTGGCTATGGAAAGGATTCACACTCTTACAGAGTCTTCAACCTCTTCCACTACAAAATCGTTGAAACAGTGGATGTGCGATTTGATGAAACCAATGGTTCACAACGAGAGCTCCTGCCAAGCACACTTGATGAAGCTCCTTCCAGTGAATCTATCAAGCTGATGGGAACTGGTGAAATCATGCCCCTGAAGCACAGACTGAAGAGGAACTTATCATCTCTGCACCAAATCAACCTGAAGACAATGCTCAGTCCGAAGACAATCCTCCCAATGATGACAATGATCAACATGAGCAAAGTCTTCGTCCAGTTCATCCTCGTGTTGCAAATGAAGTACAAATCGAGAAGATAATTGATAGCATCAATGCGCCTGGTCCGCTTACTCGATCAAGAGCAACACAGCTAGCAAATTTCTGTGGGCATTTTTCATTTGTATCAATATCTGAACCCAAGAAAGTTGCTGAAGCTTTTATGGAACCTGAATGGATTCAAGCCATGCAAGAAGAACTTCAACAGTTCAAGTTGAATAATGTTTGGGAACTGGTCAAGCGCCCTGACCCTTGCAAGCATAACATTATTGGAACAAAGTGGATATATCGAAACAAGCAAGATGAGCATGGTCAAGTAATCAGAAACAAAGCACGTCTTGTGGCTCAAGGATATACTCAAGTTGAAGGAATTAACTTCGATGAAACATTTGCTCCTGTTGCTAGGCTTGAAGCTATTCGCATATTGCTAGCCTATGCAAATCATCACAACATCTTGCTATATCAAATGGATGTAAAGAGTGCATTTCTCAATGGCGAGATTGAAGAAGAAGTGTATGTTGCACAACCACCTGGCTTTGAAGATCCAAAACATCCTGATATGGTGTACAAACTCAACAAAGCACTGTATGGCCTCAAACAAGCTCCTCGCGCTTGGTATGATACAATCAAAGACTTCCTGAAGAGCAAAGGCTTCAAACCTGGATCCCTCGATCCCACACTCTTCACGAGGACATATGATGGTGAACTGTTTGTGTGCCAAATATATGTGGATGACATAATCTTCGGCTACACCAACCAGAAGTACAGTGATGAGTTTGGGTACATGATGCAAGAGCAATATCAAATGTCCATGATGGGTAAGCTGAAGTTCTTCCTTGGTCTTCAAATCCGTCAACAAAGAAATGGCATCTTCATATCTCAAGAAAAATATCTCAAAGATTGCCTGAAGAAGTTCGGCATGCAAGATTGCAAAGGTTACACGACGCCAATGCCAGCCAAACATCATCTTGGTCCCGACGACAATGGTAAAGAGTTTGATCAAAAGGTATACCGCTCCATGATTGGTTCTTTACTTTACCTATGTGCATCTAGGCTAGATATTATGCTTAGTGTTTGCATGTGTGCTCGATTCCAAGCGGCACCAAAGGAATCGCATCACTTAGCAGTGAAGCGAATTCTTAGATATTTGGCTTACACCCCAACACTCGGATTATGGTATCCAAAGGGCTCAAGATTTGATCTGGTTGGATTCTCGGATGCTGATTATGCTGGTGACAAGGTGGATCGCAAGTCTACATCAGGCACATGTCATTTTCTTGGTCGATCACTTGTCTGTTGGTCTTCAAAGAAGCAGAACTGTGTGTCACTCTCAACTGCTGAATCTGAATACATTGCTGTTGGATCTTGTTGTGCTCAGCTTCTGTGGATGAAGCAAACTCTCAAGGACTATGGCATCGATCTGAAACAAGTACCTCTCTTCTGCGATAACGAAAGTGCCATCAAGATTGCCAACAATCCAGTTCAGCACTCGAAGACAAAGCACATTGAAATTCGTCATCATTTTCTCAGAGATCATGTCATGAAGAAAGATATTGACATCATTCACGTCAACACTGAAGAGCAACTGGCAGATATCTTCACAAAGCCCTTGGATGAGAAAAGGTTTTGCAAGTTACGGTGTGAGCTAAATATCTTGGAATCCTCGAATGTCCTGTGATCAGGCACACATCCTAACACTTATGCATGTGGATGACTTAGATGTGCAACACACAAAGAAATGTATATCTTCAATCAATGAAGGTTTACACTCTGAGTGTGAATATATTAACATGGAATTTGACTTCGGAGCGCCACGATAATTGTGCGTCGTGTCTGGGTCTAATACTTCCTATACGGTGGGAAACGCAACCACCAAATTTCTCATTTTAAAGTGTTTCACTCATGGCGTTATTTTGCAAAGACTTCGCATTTGGTTTGTCTTCAGTTTCAATTTATCTTCGTGATTTTCTGCGCTATATATATACTAGTGTTCTGTCCTCTACAGCATTCGCTTATAGCTATGTCTTCACTGCCGAATCTTTTGAACTAAGTGAATGTGATCGGACCCTAATCTCTCTATGCTTACTATCTCAAACTCTATCTGTCCAAATCATATGAATTCTATTGAAACTGTCAAATGTCTTCTCTGCATCCTTGTCAGCAGAAGACAGAGAGACAAAACATCAAGTTCTATTTAAATGAATCATCTTTAATGTCGATATCCGAAGAAGCCGGAACGAACATCCGACATACCTGGCGGGCGTGGGAACGTGGGACAATTCTAAATGTGTTGCATGCTTGCCACGTACCCCACGTATGTGAACAGATAGGGGCACCTGCGTAATTGCGCTGTGCTGCGCACCTACTTATAAATATGTGTCCCCTGCGGTAAAGAAATCCTTCTTCCACCTCTCCACCTCCGTCAAAACCCTAGCACCACCGCTAGCTCGCGACGACGCCGGCAACGAAGCGCTTAGCTGCCGCGACTTCTCCGACGCCGTCCTCACGCCGGCCGCGGACATCGTCCTCTCCGCCGTCGCCGTAGGTGTTCTCCGTCGCCAAGTTAGGGCACGGTGGACTGAACTGCTCGGTCTCCTATTCTTCCCATCTAGCAGTTCTTCGTGCGGTAATTATAACTCTATTTTTACCACCTTTTTGATCTTCAAGATTCATCCTATTTACCAAAAGTAGTTTCTGCCTACTCAATGTTAAATCGATTCTGTCTGCATCTCTTAATGCCTAGTATATTCACTTAGATTTCCTATCTAGTTTGATTCCTCACTTGTACTTATTCACGAATTGGTACAAATCTGGAACCAACTCACCTATATAAGTGAATGTCTTCGCATCATGAGGTCAATGTCTTCAAACTGATTTATCTTCAAAATCTTCTGAGAATGCATATGACCTCTTCCCCTTCCCTCGCATCTCTAATGTTGTTACAGGTACATGTCCGTGGGAGAATCCCTAGGTTCTCATAGTCTGCATTCATTTGCAAAATACTTACAGCATCATATCAATTCTCCTGAAGCCAGTTCCTGTTTGACCAGCAAGCATAAATCTCTGAAGCCTTTGAGCATATTGAAACCGTTCAGTTTGAAGTTCATGGCTGCAGAGAAATCTGTCAGGAAGGGTGGCAGACAACATCGTGGGGGAACTTCTAGGGATCTGCCTGATGATCTTGCAGATATATATAAAACAGATCTTGAAGAAGATTACAATCAACGCAAGACTCGAATCCAATGGATTCGACGCTATTGGGTTGAACAGTGGTACAAGTACAAGTTCGTCACCCAGGAGTACGCAGATAAGTATGCTATCAAGAGTCCTTGGGGCGATATTCTCTATCGAGGCCTTCCCCCCAAGAACAGAGCTGAAGCCATTGAGCAAAAATTCTATCCTTGCATGGTCCATGGACCACAGCCTGAAGAAGTCGACCCATCATCATTGCTCTGGTGTCGCGACGACAATCTCTTCAAGCGCAACTTCTAGTTTGCTATGTCTTCAGCAAAGGAAAACAAGAAGTCATGGGGATTAGACTTCAATCCTGGTCCCTCTGCTCCCCGTGAGGATGGGACACGTGAAGCTGAAGAGAATAGAATTGGTCCCTTTGCAAACCTTGATGGTCTCATCTCCTACGTCTTGGTCCAGGGTGCCAAAGTGGATCATTCCAACAATGATGCTGATTCTGATGAAGCCCCTGCTCCTACTCCAAGGCCAAGGAAGCCAAAGAAGGTTAAGGTTTCATCATCAGCCGCACCTCCAAAAGCTTCTCGTGTGAAGCCATTGGCCATTGCACCTCCTGAAGCCAGTGTGCAGTCTGAAGATCAATCTCGTATCTCCAAGAAGACGGAGAGGAAAAAGCAACTTGTCAGGCATACTGATCACGCTCTGACTCCTGCTGCTATTCTGCATGAAGAACCCATTGATCTATCAAGTGATGAAGATCTTGCGGATGATGCTCTTGAGCAGCTGATAAAGAGCAAGGAAGAAGCAGAAATCTTCAGCAATTTGCCTCTCTTTGATGTGGCTATCATCCACAATTTCATTGATGAGTGGTTCGACACCCCCAATGTCAGCTTTGAAGATTTACAGCTTCCCATTGGCCTCAGCGTCTCTTTCAATGGCGCCATTGCTTCTGAGCTAGCTCTCGCTCAGCGAATCGTTGAGCTCAAGAACAAGATTGATTATGAGAAGGCTCAATCCAAGAAGCATGTGGCCAAGCTAAGTGTTCAATACGTCAGAAACTTCAAGGTCATGTTGCATGAGCTTAAAGAAGCTTTTCTGAAGAAGCGCCAAGAAGCTCAAGGCTCGCGTGAGCGCATGAAGAGTTTGGATGATAAGTGTGTGCTTGCCTATAATGAGGCTAAGAAGCGCAAGTCACTTGGCCGTCCTGGCATTGACCCCAAGATGGCAGCAAAGAAAAAGAAGAAGCTTCCTGCTGATCAGCCTGCGCCTTCAAGCCAAGAAGCTCCACGCATTATCTTCCCAAGTAGCATGACTGGCTCGAAGCCAAAGGTCACCACAACCACTTCAGAACAGAAGAAGACGAGGGCTGCCGAGGCTAAAGCCAGAAAGAGGAAGAATAATGAAGCCTCTGATGCTGCTCCCTCCAAGAAGAAGCGCAAGACAAAGAAGAATCGAGCTGCTCCCATAGATCCCCTTTTTGTTGAACCCATCTCAGTGATTCATCCTGCATCTGCATCCCAAGAACTTCACATGACTGTTCATGAGCCTGCTTCCACAGAGGCTCCTGAAGCTGAAGATATACCAGCAGCTGAACCCACCGCTGCTGAAGACATTGGTCATCATGACAATGTTGAAGATGATGAAGTTCTTCCTCAGATTGAATACAATGTGGTATCATCGCCTGTTCATACGAACAGCGAACTCATCATCATTGGTCGTCCTCTGACGCCAATTGCTCAGGATGATTCATGGGCTGATCGCCCGCAAGAACAGGACTCCCCCAACACTCCCCAACAACAACAAGTCACAACATCCGTACAAGCTGAAGAGGATGAGGGCCTGCCCACTCCATCTCCAAAAGCATCGCATGTACTCCAAAGGCTTCGCAAAGGACCAAGGCCTCAAGCTCCTCTTCCGAGCGTTCTAGAAGGAGAAGTGCATCATCAACCTGTTGCACGTCAAGTGTTTTCAGAAGCCACTCCTGCTGTGAATGTCTCTGTGTCTGAAGCACCAGCTGCTGAAGACAATCCGGCTGCATCAGCCGATGAAGAACGTCAAGAAGAATGTGTCTCTACTCCCCTCATTCTAGAAGAAATAGTTCATGAGGTGAACGTGTCAATGCCTGACCCTCCAGCTCCTCGAGTGGAGGTTGAAAATCCTGAAGCTGCCACAACCAACGCAAGTGAAGCCGATGATGTTGTCATGGCTGAAGCTAATGTGGAGCTTGCAACAACCAGTGTGCCTGAAGCTAATGCGGCCACTGCACCTGAAGCTAGTGAGGCTACTGCTCCTGAAGCACCTGTTGTGCAACCTGAAGCCTCAGCTGCTGCCACTGCTCCTGTTCCAGCCCCAAGGCCCTATACAATTGAGCAAGCATATAACCATGGAGAGCTAACAACAGTCAGATGGCCCGTTCTGGTCCCTCCGCCTAATGTCTCTGGTCCTCAATTTGACTATCACATTGAGCATAGGCCTCAGGTCCAGAAGCCCAAGCCAAGACTGCCAAGATTTCCTGGTGCTACCACCACTGTCAGGTCCTTCAATGCAAATGGCTTCAAGAGCCACAACACATTCTTTGATAGCTCAAAGAACCCCTACACGAAGCCAAGAATTGCATCAGATCGGTTCTGGAGTCATCAGCAATGAAGCTATTACTCCTGTGTTCTGTATGATCAAGGGCGCATCTTCCCTCATATGCGCCTCGACACTGAAGCCATTACTGGACTGCCATGCTTAGAAGAAGCACTTGACTGCTTTCGTGATGCTGGGCTGCTCAGTTTTGTCACAGATAAAGAACACTGGAATGAAGAACTATTGCTTCAATTCTATGCCACACTGCACATTCGCGGCTACAACAGAGATACGAAGACTTGGGTTCTCGAGTGGATGACCGGAAATGTTCATCATGAAGCCAAAGCTATGGATATCATCGAGCTTACAGGCCTGTCCACTCCCGGAGAACTCTATGAACCTGGCTGTCAACATCATCGCAATGCCCTGGAAAGCATCTTTCATAGGCCCGAACCCAATATGAGTCAGATGCTGAGCATGATGAAGCCTTTGCCCCGTGATGCTGAATATCCAACGGAGTTCTTTGTTGAAGACCTTGAGTATCTGCCACGCACCATATATCACATCATCAGGCGGACTCTATGGCCTATCAAAGGACATTCAACAGCGGCAAAGCTTGAAGGAGCTATGAAGACTTTGGTCTTCTACATTTTCAACGGCATCAGCTTCAATGCACAAGATTTCTTCATCAGACAACTGGCTGCCTCCGGCTCTAATCTCTTTGGTCTGAAGTTTTATGCTCCATGGGTCATGCACCTCATAAAGCGACACTCCTCTGTCAACTATCAACCATCTGCTTGCAATCATGTGATATTCCTGCCAGAGGTTGATATGTCAGTTGAAGCTATATACCCTGACCCTGCCAAGAAGCCTCTTTGTCTTCAGAATGCCGAGCACCAAAGCTTCACTCAACCCATTGAAGGTGTTCAAGCAGCTACACGAATCTATCCATTGGCTGAAAATACTCGTCTGCCTCATCGAGCACCTACTGAAGCCACTGAAAGCACCATTGCCCAAAGGCCTCAGAAGCGTTCTCGCGTTCTCAATGACCGAGAACTTCTTGTGGCCCTTCATCAGAAACAGGATAAGCATCATTTCTGGCTCAAGAGACAGATGCAAAGCCTCTTGGTGGATGTCAATCGCATTCGCAACCTTGCCACCAAGAATGCCTTTGTTGCTCATGAAACCTGCCGGCGATCATGGAAGAGTTTGACCCTGCTTAGTGCTGAAGCAGATCTTCAAGACGATGGCTTCAATGAAAGATTTCAGTTTGACTCCACTCCTCCACGGAATGCTGTCCTACGAAGAACTCCATCTCTTGAAGACTCTGAATATTCTTCCTCCGCGGCAATGGTAAATGCCAGAGTGATCGATGATGAAGATGATGCTACTTCACCACCTCCTACTACTACTGCGCGCATCGACACTGCACCAAGTTCATCTGCACCGCCACCCAACGACGACAACCCTGCTGCTTCACCTACTCATCAAGAAGACGAGTAGATGCTCTATGTCTTCAAACCTTTTTGGTCATTACTGACAAAAGGGGGAGAAGCGTATGAGTTGATAGTCTTCAAGCGGGTTCAAATGGGCGGTTGCGTTATATTTTGCCTCGTGCTTACAACTCTTGCGTTTTGAAACATTTGGTTCTCTGAGTTGTAACACTTAAACTTAATGGTCGTCTGCTACTTATTTGCATTTCCACGTGCGATGATAACTTCCGCACTTAAATCATCCTGCAGACGTCCATTTTTCATTATGCATGTCATCCTATATGCTATATCATTTCATGCATGATGAATTATCTCCATAAGTTGAAGTGGATCTCCACAAGTACAACCTGCCATGTGCATTTGCATTCCAAAAGCAAAATTATTTATATGCACATCTTCAGGGGGAGCCCTTGCTACTTATGAAAACAAATTCCTATCCTTTACAATTTCACATACTTTATCCCCGTTGAAAACTTCAACTAGTTTGTCATCAATCACCAAAAAGGGGGAGATTGTAAGTACATCTAGTGCCACCCCTAGTTGGTTTTGGAGTATTGACGACAAAGTTGGTTGAGGGACTAATGCGTTTGTGAGAATTGCAGGATAACGCAGGTAGTGTCCCTCATTGATTCGGTTTACCTACCGGAGATGACCCCTAAAAATATATGAAGACATTGACGACAATGGTGGTATGAGAAGATATTCATATTGAAGACTATGACATGAGAAGACATTGCGTGAAGACTATGGAGCACGAAGACTGTGTGGTTTCGTTGTTTCCTTTTCTTCTTTGTTGAGTCATAGGAACCACCGTACTGTTAAGTGGGGTCCAAGTGAACTAAGTCAGAGTGACTGAAGTGATGCTCAACCCAAATCCTATGTCTTCGAACGAAGACAATGAGAGCAAATCTTATCCAGAGTTGGATGAGTCAGCTTTTCTTGTAGCCCAAGTAAAGTTGCCGTGTGTGTTTGAAATCTGACCGTTGGAACACGTGTCAGTTCCTTAGTGACCCAGGGTCATTTCGGACAAATCAGGTCGGGTTTCCTAGTGGCTATAAATAGCCCACCCCCTACACCATAAATTGGTGGCTGCTCAGAGTTAATATACGGCTTTTGTCGTTTGAGAGCAACCCACCTCGAAGCATTTGAGAGAGAGAAATCCTTGCGAGGACAAAACCCAAACACCCAGAGCCAAAGAGTGTTAGGCGTCACTGAAGTCTTTCTGTCTGTGTGACCTGAAGACTTATTACACTTGAGGACTGTGTATCCTCCAGCCGGTTAGGCGTCTCGTTCTGAGCATCCAAGAGTCATTGTGGATTGCCGGGTGAACGGAGTCTGTGAAGGTTTGGAAGTCTACCTTGAAGACTTACCAGAGTAATTGGGCGAGGACTGAGTGTCCTTAGCTCAAGGGAAATAAGGTGAAGACACGGTCTTCTGAGTTGAATCTCAGCCTCCCTAACCAGACGTACAGTTGTCACAACAACTGGAACTGGTCCAACAAATCCTGTGTCTTCAACAAGTGACTGGTTCTATCTCTTCCCTCCTTTACTTTGAGTTTATCTTTGTGAAGTCATTACTTATCTGTCTTATCTGATTGACTTCATTTCTTGACTACTATTGTTGCTTGGCTTCATACTATCTTCCATCATGATCCTACTACCTAGCTGCTATTGGTCTTCGTACGTTAATGCTATTGCATACTTGACTATGGCTTGCTTGTTGTAGTTTATCTTCCGCTGCATATCAATTAGGTTATTTCTATTGTTTGTCTTCAAAACTTCCATGTTTTGAAGACTTTCATAAAAATCGCCTATTCAGCCCCCCCCCTCTAGTCGATAACTAGCACTTTCACTATCCGAGATCTGTCAGTTTTAGCACCGAGATTGGTGGCACATACAGGTCCCGCTGTGTGATCGCAAGAGCTCGATGGCAAATCTTCGGATTGATGACAACATTGGCCGCCGGGATATCTTCGTCCCCGGCTAGCTTTTCGCCTTCGGCAGCATCGTGCTGCATGCCGACTCAACTGGCCATGTCAGCCAACTAGAGAGTTTCTTCCCTAGCCAAGCCATCCGGTTTGACAATCTGGAGTATGCCGCAGATTCACACTACGAGCTCTCTTTCTCGGGTTGGGTTTCAGATCAGCCCGAGATCTCAACGGATGTTGCTGCCCGCGCACCAGATTCAGTCTCGGAGCCGTCCCACGAAACAATCTATACCTCGGATCCGGACTCGAGCTCGGCTCCGAGGGTCACCTCACCAGCTCATGTGTTAAACCTCCCCGGCGAGGACTCCAAGGTCGCATCACACGACACCTCGGCTAAATTACGGGCCAGTCCCTGAGTTGAGCATGCCCTGCTAGTGGGCCTTGGCCCACCTATTCGTGCTTCACGCGAAACCAGTCTAATGCCTGGTATGAGCGTTATACAAGATTTCGACATTTTGCCGGTGAAGACGAAAGATCATAAAACTTTGGCTACTCAACTTTTACAAGTCTGTTTTCGCGATGACAATCTTTATAAAGTCCAACTAACATTCAGAGGTCTTCACAAATAATTAATAAAATGGATATATGCATCGCCCTCATGCAGAAATTGAGGGTCATCCTCTTTTTCAAAAAAAAACTTAAAAACCTAAAGTAGCTATCAACAACAATCAGAGAACATCCACAAAATTCTGCTAATTTTTTTTAAAACTTCAAAATTAGATTCGGAGAACCTTCCTACAAAACCCACCTTCCACTACTACAACAAGTTGTGCCCGACTCCCGAAAAAAAAAGAGCAATCATGACAGCGCGACTTCGGCTCGCTTCAGTACTTGTAGTCATTTTTAGGACATGTACATCGGTTCAGTCGGCCATCGTCTGCAGGATGCGTCCATGTCATCTGCAGACTATTCTGTAGACAGCACGTACAGCAGGTGACTGTTTGGCTGGCCGTATAACTCTCCAACGGCCCGTGAATCATGGTAACTAATTCAGACTATAATACGAAGGAAAATCTGATTTCCTAGAACACGAGATCCGTCCGGCCCACCCACGATACGCGACGGATTCGTACAACGGAAAATAGGGAGCTCCTAACCGGCGCCTTAAGCGCCGGTTAAAAGTGCAGATACAGGCACTCGACCTCACGACTTGCAGCTACAACAAAGGAACTGTTTCGCTAACCACTACGGCTTACGAGGACTAGTGACTACAAAGAACGCGAAATAATTATGAACCAATGCATCAGCGCTATTTATTAGATTTGAGAATTATTTGCAAACAATTTGGAAAATTTTATTTTTTTATCAAAAAGACTTCATCAAATTTTGACAAAACTTAACGAAATTAAAAAAAACAGTTCATTGATGTTTAATAAAAGCTGAGTGAATTAGAAAAAAGTTCATCAATTTTTAAAAATGCTCATCAAATTTGAAAGAAAAGTTCATCAATTTGAAAAAAGTTCATCAAATTAGGAAAAAAGTTCATCGAATTTGAAAAAGGTTTATCGGTTCTACGAAAAGTTCATCAAATTTGAAAAAAAAACGTTCATCAATTTTGAAAAAAGTTCATCGATTCTGAAAAAAGTTCACCGATTTTGAAAAAAAGTTCATTGGTATTGAAAAAAGTATACAAACTTCAAAAAAAGTTCACGAATTTAACAAAAACGTTCAGTGTACATCAAGCTATGTTCAATGGGTATTTAAATGGTTTTTCAGCGCATATCACAAAATTGTTCAATGTGTAGTTAAAAATTGTTCAGATTATATTACAAAAATGTTCAATGGGTATTTAAATGGTTTTTCAGCGCATATCACAAAATTGTTCAATGTGTAGTTAAAAATTGTTCAGATTATATTACAAAAATGTTCAATGTATAAAATTTGTTCATCTTATATCAAAAAATGTATAATATGTTTTAAATTATTTCAATGTATATCACAAAAATGTTCGCTGTGTATCGTACACCGGAAAAATGTTCAGTGTATATTTGAAAATCGCTCATCATATATAAATTTTTGTTCATGTTTTCAATAATTGTTCACGTTTTAAAAAGTTCATGTAATTTTGAAATTTTCGTCGAATTTTTAAAAAAGTTCATCGATTTGATAAAAGTTCATTCAATTTTAAAAGTTTCACGAATTTTAAAAAGCTCACATTTGCTTGTTGGTAGAAAGGAAAAAAAATAATAGGAAAAAGAAAAGGAAGAATAAAATGAAGAAATGATAAAGCAGTGGAAAGGTTGTCCCTAAACACGTGCATGCTATTGGTTCAGTTGGCTAACGCAGCTTCGTTGCACGGCGAGGTCGTAGGTTCGAAACCCGCTGCTCGCACTCTTTTTTGCATCACTTATAGCCGGAAACTGGGACGCGATATGGGCCGGCCCATCTCAGCGCTGGGGGTGTGCGCCCGTTTGCGTACACCGAAGGAACGGGCGCAGAGGGCGCCGTTTAGGGTTTGCCCGGAAAATAGGGGAGCTCCTACTCGGCGCTGTAGGCGCCAAACGTGCAAATGGCGCCTACAGCGCGCCCTTTGTGGGCCAATTCTACACTCGGCCCAGGAACAGAGTCATTCACGAAAAAAAAGCACGCAAAAAGTTGACAGAAAGGGATTCGATCTCGCGCCGCACTTGCCTGTAACTTCTCCGCTTAACCACCACAGCAACGTACCGGTAGTGAACGAATGCAACGTGAACTGCTTTAGAACTAATGCAACACGCTATTTATTACTCAGCCATTTATTAGACCACTAAGATTTTTGAGTTATTTGTTTTTTTTGGTAAAAAGTATTTTTTTTTCTAATGAAAAACAGTTCGTTAAATTTTGAAAAAAGTTCATAAATTTGGAAAAAGTTCATCGAATTTGAAAAAAAATCATCGAAAATGGAAAAAGTTCATCGGATTTGAAAAAAGTTCACTGGTTTCGAAAAAAGTTCAATGGTTTTTAAGAAAAAAAGTTCATCAATTTAAAAAAACATTCAATTTGAAAAAGATCATTGATTTTGAAAATTAATTCACCAAATTTGAAAAAAGTTCGTCGCATTTGACAAACAGTTCATCTAATTTTAAAAAGTTCATCTGTTTCGAAAAAAAGTTCACGAACTAAAAACCCGGGCATTTAAGAAAAGGAAAAAAGAAAAACGAAACGAAGTAGAAAAAAAAGGGAAAAAGAAAAAGAACAAAACGAACTGACAAAGAAATACAAGATGAAAACGAACAACCAGCACACGAAACTGGTAAATGGCCCGATGGTTGTCGTTCCCCTCTTTCCCACGATCAGGTCGCGAGTTCGACCCCACGCGTAGCAGCTTTTTTTGGGTAAGACGAAGACGAACCAATTTTTAAACAATAAGGTAGTTGGGCCGGCCCAGCGCTGGGGGCTGCAGGCGCCCGTTTGCAAAATGCATACTAACGGGCGCCTGCAGCGACAAATAGGAAATGCCGGAAAATAGGTCGTCTGTAGACTGTAGGCAGCGATTTCTACGGCAATAGATCGTCGTTATTTCTACAGACAGACCCGGGTGTTTTTTCCCTTTCTCTCTTCCCACGTCATTTTTTTTCTTACGTGTCTGGTGTTACAGACGGTTGACTGTACATCATTGTACATGTCCTTAGGTGGTTTAAGAATCTGGATGTAATTTTTATTATTTCTGATGTTTTTTGTACTGCCATGATTGAAGATGAATAGACTGAAAGTTTCTCAAAAAAAAAAAACCACCTTCAAGAACCGCAAATGGCTTCAAATGGACGAGTCACACTTTATAGTGCCTAAAATAAAATCACAACTCAACAACCATTAGGTGTACGGTCTACCTCCGGTGATAATAGCCAACAGTGAACAGACCAAGCACCGCAAGCCACACGAACCGTTCTTCTCTTGCATCCCATCCAACCTCTCATTGAAAATCACCTCGAATTTCACCTGCCAACCTCCGGATGCGCTACGATCTTCTAGTTCTCTTGCCCAACGTGCACTCGGAAACGTGCACACTGCACAAGTTTCAGTTTTAGTTTCCTCATGCTAGACATCTTCAAAATAGATCCTCAAACCTTCATTATATATTCGAACGGATTACTTTTGGCATCTAATGGAGACCCGCTTAGCAGTTGACGTGTGAATTTCGGTATATAAAAGACAAACACGGGGAACTTTGCCGGAGTCCAGATATACATTTGACCAATCACATGCATGATTCCATTCTTCTCTCGCTTCTCTCACCTGTACATGTATGATCCCCTCTTCTCTCTCACCTCTTGCCGATAGAGGCGAGCCAAATCGGCTCACTCGTCGTACCGCAGAAAAATTAGAAACCAAAGGCAACTAGGCGAGTTCGCCGAGGAACCAAACCATTTGCTTCCTTGCTGGGCTGGGCGAGGCGAGCACTTGCTCTAGAACCAAACGTTTTCTAAATCATAAATATTCTACCACATGCAAAATTCTCATCTACTTTGCGATTAGCATTGGATGACTCATTCTCATATTATGTCAATGCACCACGTCCAAACATAAAACGGACATATCCCGAAGAAATTTGCTGGCCGGCGTTGGAGATGCACAGACGACTCGCAAATTTTTTCCTCCCGCATATGTCCGTGGACGCCGCGGACAAGGATGCGGGAGGTCACCATCCAACCGTAGCCGCATATATTTCGTACCGCATTTGAACTAACCGGACGAAATTTATGTAAACCGACTGATATTCATCGAAGTCCGGATAGAAAATAGCATAAATCATCTATACATAGCATGCAAATTAAATTTAGTACAACAATGTCTCAAATTCGACTACATTAACCGGATGTCCAACAAGTTTTTCATCAACAGATCATGCCTTCCTCCCACACATACGGCTCCTTCGGCTTCATCCAATAGTGTGTGTACATAAATGATTGTCACTCTGTCATGTGGTACATTACGGTAGTGCGTGCGGATTACATAATTAATGTGTAGACCAACATTGAGTGAACAAATCAATCAACAAGTTGAGCAAGAGTAAGCAAAACTTAGGATCTCATCCTCTGCAGCATGCAATGGCCACCTTGCCTCAAGCTGACGAACCACGTTACAAAACATGGTGATGCTGGTCTGTATAGTGTATCATCGATATGATAACGACCTCACATTGCATTGTTGAATGATGTACATGTCATAGGGCGCAATGTGCTTTCATGCGTGAATCAATTTATGCACTTGTTGCCAGAAGGCGGCCCTCTGCTCCTGCTTATGAAATCCGTGGATACAACCAACCACACATCACACAACAACTCATCCTTCATGGTCGAGTAGCTCTCCATTCTTCGCACTCTAAAAAATGACATAGCGTTTAAAAATAAGCTCAATATCATTTGATCGAACACCTGCCGGGCGTGGTGTCCGCTATGAAGGTCGTCGACAGGGGGCCGGAGTGTACCTAGGTACAAACGGCTTCAGGGTGGACAACTCTGTCGCAAAGGCGAGCGGGCGCGTCAGTGCTGGCTACGGACGTCCTGCAATGCCTCTATGGCTGTCAGAGAGGTACAACAGCGGCAGCGGGGGCGGAATGTGCGGAAGCAAGGAGGAGAAGGGGCAAAGTGGAAGAACATAGGACCGAGAGGGGGAATTGGATGGGCCAGGGTGTTAGAGTCTTACGTTTTTTGTGTCCGGACTCCCGCAAATCTTCCCTCACTTTGTCACCAATTTACGGGTGTCAGGACCGTTCCGCGGACCGATATAGGCCCGCGTTGGATGGCTTTCACAACCCAGACAACATGATCTGGACTGATGCGGGCAGTTTGCAGGTCCGCCTTGAATATGCCTTTAGCTCTCCACAAAGATAGCAGCCTACCAAGTCTCAACTCGTGTCAATCGGATCATATCGACCAGCAACCCAAACACCACAAGCCACACCTTGTCCCTCCGGGTTTATCCGAACCTAGTTGGTAGCGTTTCTTGTCAATCAGCGTCCTCGCGATCGCCTCCGAGAAATCGAGAATCACCGCACAGGGTAAGAAACCTGGATAACCAAGGCTGAGAAAGAAAGAAAGAAACACGTTTCGGATGATTGGGCAGTGGCAAAGTTTCACACTCACAAGCAAACGTTTCACGTCCACGAAGTAGCTACAATTTGGAGAGCAATCGTGGCCAGCACGTAGCTGGGGTTGGAAAGTGCATGTTTTTTCTTTCTTTTCTTAAAAAAGAACACTGTATAATTGTGGATGCTCACAACATGTAGGTATAGCCTAGTGGTAGGAAGGGGCCGATGCCTTCCCATCCATCCAGATTCAATGCACGGTACTTGCAATTTGAGTTTGTTACACCAATTATATTGTAGGGGTTACCTTACAGTCTTTCTGTCAAAAAAAAACATGTATGCACATGTGTCCTATCTCTACGAGCAGGCCCGGGCGGCAAAATCCGGGTTCCCATGCCAAACAAAAAGAGTGGGGCCCTATCTCACTGAAAAAATGAACTAGCAAGCAATTATAATTGGTACGATATTTTTCTACGAGAAAATTTCCGATCTATTCATCTTCGATCATGGCAGTACAACGAATACTTGAAATAATAGAAATTACATCCAGATCCGTAGACCACCTAGCAACGAGTACCAGCACTGAAGTGAGCCGAAGGCGCGCCGCCGTCACCGCCCCTCCATCGTTGGAGCCGGACACAACTTGTTGTAGTAGACAATCGGAAAGTCGTCGTGCTCCACACGCCCACCAACGGTGCTAGACGCACCGCCGGAACGATATAATGTATTACATAACTATTGGATACATAAAAATTCATACCTATTCAACCCCCGATTGCATAATATTTATTTGAACAACATCATTCTTTTAGTATCCTTTGAAATGAAATCTTCAATGATATCCTCGTAATCAATCTTCTCCTCATGATGACTCAAATCTGTATTATTGAAACACAAGATACATAGGATGAATAAAATAAAATTAAAGTGATACAACAGCAGTCAACAAATATTAATTGGAGATTATGCGTCAGTGTTTGGCAATTAGACAAACATCTAACTCACCTAGTCTCATGTCCTGTCCGGATGAATTGCTATATTGTGATCTTTAACCAAGGAGGCAAGAACCGATCTCTAACGAAGTAACAATCCCTGCCAATAATTAATTAGGAATTAGGAGTAGGACAAGCCCGCAGCAACCGGCAGGAGTAGTTAAACACCTAAACTAGGGCCTGAACCATGCAAGTATTGCTTTTTCTTTAGAAAACTCATCATCTTTATTCATCCAAAACAAAGGTCATAGGTACAAGGATTGAGTCATGAGGATTGCCCAACCAAACATGTCGACCTACACCTAGGTTACAAGTAAACTTGGCGAGATTATGAGCCTCAAAATTAAAGTTCCTACACACATGAATAAAGGAACTGGAAATAAAACAGTTGGAACGACTCATTATTTCATGTACTATGGCAGCATTTGGACCTCCTGTCCCCTTGATGATATCATTCACCTGCTACTTGACAGTCCGACGCCACACAAATATTTTGCACGGCAAGATCGTCTGCAAGTGCTAAAGCTTCACGGCAAGCATAAGTCTCCAGTATTAGAGGATCATTGATTCCTTCGAAGACCACGGCCGAAGATCCCAAATATAGACCCGTTTCGTCTCTACATATTGCCGCAACAGCTCCCCCATTATGCGATCTTGGGATAGCATCAGCAACATTAATTTTCACGGCGCCATTAGGAGGAGGTAACCATCGCTCGGGCTGGCAGATGTAGTTGCTCTTGCACCGCGGCGCTCCTGGCTATTAGCAAGTTGTCCCAGCTATGCAAAGTTATTTACAAAGAAGATTGTTTGTTGGGGGCTTTGAAAGATAGACTCATATACTGCCTTGCGTCTGGCATACCATATCGACCATAGGGTGACAACCATACGAGTGAAACTTGCTTGATCCAGTTCTAGCGCTTAGATGCCGATTTTTTTTTCATTTTTTTTGTCTGTGTTAGCGCCTACACAAGCGGCTTGCATTGTTGATGCTCTTAGAAGTAAGGCTAGACTACTTAAATGTATAATAACATGTATATGAACTAGTAATTCAATTCTGCAAATAATATGATAGGGGGGGGGGGGGCATTGGCCCCCTCGCGCTAGATAAACCCAGACTTCAAATCTGTGCAAGTGTTGGTTTGCCCATGCTGAGCCCAAGTGCAAATTCTTCTCCTGGCTCGCTCTCCATGGAAGAATCATCACTGCGGACATGCTGGCTCTGCGCGGTTGGCCACATGATCCTAGGTGTCTACTTTGCCTTCAGGAGCCGGAAAATGAAAATAACCTCAGCAAGGATTGCCCCTTCTCATTTGTGGTTTGGAACCAGACACATGGACGAGCGAGGGTTTACTGATTTTGGGCTACCTCCGTGAGCCAGGAAACGTCTTGGAATGGTGGGACATGATGCTTGCAAACCAATTAGTGTAGATGCGCCGGCGACACGGCGGGAGGATCATCTACACTTTATGGTCTATCTGGAAAGAACGAAATAGGCGCGTTTTCACAGGACTACGTCTGACGCACCATGAGGTTGCAATGTTCGCCTTGGAGGCAATTAAACAACGTGAGTTGGCTTTCGCTGAAGCCATGCCAACAGTGGGGATTGGCTAAGCTAGCATTGGATGTGTAGCGGTTTAGGCGGTTTTGCCCCGCTCCTAAAAAATGTGCGCCACTGTGTACACCGCGTTTTTCGCTCTCCTTCTATAAGAAAAGCCAGTGCTCCTATTGGTACCTCAAAAAAATATGTGTAAGTGGATTCTTTTGCAAATTGCTTGTGGCAGCATCTGCAATATGTTGTCCCCGACCATCCAATCAAAAAAAGTAAGGATGTTTTTAGCAGTCCAAGTGAAACTCTAGTATATCACCTATTCACATGTGAAAACTTGCAAAGGATGGTATCTACCTTTGCTGCTGCATGAGCAGCAGCAGCAAGAACTCTAATATGCATGCTATCACTAGACACGACACATGATGAGAGGTTAGAGTATCTACAGTTGGACCTCTCAAACCCGCCTCATACGTCTGAGCAGGCTGCCCGGTCACTGACTGGTCACGTTTTTTTGACCCAGATAGACGCCTCAAACGGGCCTCAAACGACCGGGCTGACCGGCACCCCTCATATCCAGCTCAAATATGGGGCGGATATGGGGACGCCCGCCACGTCGGTCTGACAGCGGGGTTTCACGCGAAAACGCCTAAAAACCCGGCGGTCCGACGGACGCCACGTCCGTCACCGCGGTGTGAACGCCATGTGGCGCAGCCCAAGTCCAAATCCGGCTATTTAAGCCGACCGGCGTCCCGCAACCCTAACCCATCCACCTCCCTCCTCTTCGTGCCGCTGGTCCGAGACCGTCAACCTCCCACCCTCTCCCGCTTCGGCGCTCTGCCCATGGTCCGACGCTCCGCCCACGCTCCGGCACTCCACCATAGTCTGGAGCAAGATCACCTAATATGTCATGCTGACGCCGGAGCGCCACTACGAGATCCAGCAGGAGATCCGGGCGAGGCAAGCCGCGTGCGCCGCCTGCATCGCTGTCGGGCTGCCTCTAGACTCGACGGAGCCGGAGGAGGAGGAGGAGGAGCAGCCGGGGAAAGAGGAGCAGGAGGCGATGGCTCCGATGGAGGTGGAGGATGTGGAGCTGTTGGGGAACGCAGTAATTTCAAAAAAAATCCTACAATCACGCAAGATCTATCTAGGAGAAGCATAGCAACGAGCGGGGAGAGTGTGTTGACGTATCCTCGAAGACCGAAAGCGGAAGCGTTATATCAACGCGGTTGATGTAGTTGTACGTCTTCACGATCCAACCGATCCTAGCACTGAACGTACGGCACCTCCGTGTTCAGCACACGTTCAACTCGATGCCGTCCCTCGTACTCTTGATCCAGTTGAGGCCGAGGGAGAGTCCCGTCAGCACGACGGCGTGGCGACGGTGATGATGAAGTTACCGACGTAGGGCTTCGCCTAAGCACTATGACAATATGACTGAGGCGTGTAACTGTCGAGGGGGGCACCGCACACGGCTAAGACAAATCTTGAAGTGCCTTTGGGGTGCCCCCTACACACGTATATAAAGGAGGGAGGAAGAGGAGACCGGCCCTAGAGGGGGCGCGCCAAGGGGGGGGGAGTCCTACTTGGACTCCCGGTCTAAGTAGGATTTGCCCCCCCCCCCCCTTTCCTATTCCAACTAGGAGAAGGAAGGGAAGGAGGAAGAGGGGAGAAGAAAGAAGGGGGGTGGCGCCCCCTCCTAGTCCACCTAGTCCAATTTGGACCAGCCCATGGGGGGGAGGGGTGCGCGCGGCCACCCCTTGAGGCCCTTCTCTCCTTTCCCGTATGGCACATTAAGGCCCACTATTTCCCCCGGCGAATTCCCGTAACTCTCCGGTACTCCGAAAAATACCCGAATCACTCGGAACCTTTACGATGTCCGAATATAGCCTTCCAATATATCGATCTTTACCTCTCGACCATTTCGAGACTCCTTGTCATGTCCGTGATCTCATCCGGGACTCCGAACAAACTTCGGTCATCAAATCACATAACTCATAATACAAATCGTCATCGAACGTTAAGCGTGCGGACCCTACGGGTTCGAGAACTACGTAGACATGATCGAGACACGTCTCCGGTCAATAACCAATAGTGGAAACTGGATGCTCATATTGGCTCCTACATATTCTACGAAGATCTTTATAGGTCAAACCGCATAACAACATACGTTGTTCCCTTTGTCATCGGTATGTTACTTGCCTGAGATTCGATCGTCCGTATCATCATACTTAGTTCAATCTCATTACCGACAAGTCCCTTTACTCGTTCCGTAATGCATCATCCTGCAACTAACTCATTAGTCACATTGCTTGCAAGGCTTATAGTGATGAGCATTACTGAGAGGGCCCAGAGATACCTCTCTGAAACACGGAGTGGCAAATCCTAATCTCGATCTATGCCAACCCAACAAATACCTTCGGAGACACCTGTAGAGCATCTTTATAATCACCCATTTATGTTGTGACGTTTGATAGCACACAAGGTGTTCCTCCGGTATTCGGGAGTTGCATAATCTCATAGTCTGAGGAACATGTATAAGTTATGAAGAAAGCAGTAGCAATGAAACTGTAACGATCATAATGCTAAGCTAATGAATGGGTCTTGTCCATCACATCATTCTCATAATGATGTGATCCCGTTCATCAAATGACAACACATGTCTATGGTTAGGAAACATAACCATCTTTAATAAACGAGCTAGTCAAGTAGAGGCATACTAGGGACACCTATGTTTTGTCTATGTATTCACACTTGTACAAAGTTTCAGGTTAATACAATTCTAGCATGAATAATAAACATTTATCATGAAATAAGGAAATAAATAATAACTTTATTATTGCCTCTAGGGCATATTTCCTTCAGTCTCCCACTTGCACTAGAGTCAATAATCTAGTGCACATCGCCATGTGATTTAACAGCAACAGTTCACATCACCATGTGATTAATACCCATAGTTCACATCGCCATGTGACCAACACTCAAAGGGTTTACTAGAGTCAATAATATAGTTCACATTGCTATGTGATTAACACCCAAAGAGTGATCATCCTTTTCTTGTAAGAGAAGTTTAGTCGACGGGTCTGCCACATTCAGAGCCGTATGTATTTTGCAAATTTTCTATGTCTACAATGCTCTGCACGGAGCTACTCTAGCTAATCGATCCCTCTTTCAATATGTATCCAGATTGAGACTTGGAGTCATCCGGATCAGTGTCAAAACTTGCATCGATGTAACACTTTACGATGAACTTTTTGTCACCTCCATAACCAAGAAACATGTCCTTATTCCATTAAGGATAATTTTGACCGTTGTCCAGTGATTCACTCCTGGATCACTATTGTACCCTCTTGCCAAACTCATGGTGAGGTACACAACAGATTTGGTACACATCATATCATACTTTTTAGAACCTATGACTGAGGCATAGGGAATGACTTTTCATTCTCTTTCTATTTTCTGTCGTGGTCGGGTTTTGAGTCTTTACTCAATTTCACACCTTGCAATACAGGCAAGAACTCCTTTGACTGTTCCATTTTGAACTACTTCAAAATCTTGTCAAGGCATGTACTCATTGAAAAACTTATCAAGTGTTTTGATCTATCTCTATAGATCTTGATGCTCAATATGTGAGCAGCTTCACCGAGGTCTTTCTTTGAAAAACTCCTTTCAAACACTCCTTTATGCTTTCCAGAAAATTCTACATCGTTTCTGATCAACAATATGTCATTCACATATACTTATCAGAAAGGCTGTAGTGCTCCCACTCACTTTCTTGTAAATACAGGCTTCATCGCAAGTCTGTATAAAACTATATGCTTTGATCAACTCATCAAAGTGTATATTCCAACTCTGGGATGCTCGCACCAGTCCATAGATGGATCGCCGGAGCTCGCACACTTTGTTAGCACCTTTAGGATTGACAAAACTTTCTTGTTGTATCATATACAACTCTTTTTTAAGAAATCCATTAAGGAATGCAGTTTTGACATCCATTTGCCAGATTTCATAAAACATGGCAATTGCTAACATGATTCGGACAGACTTAAGCACCGATACGAGTGAGAAAATCTCATCATAGTCAACACCTTGAACTTGTCGAAAACCTTTTGCGACAATTCGAGCTTTTGTAGATAGTAACACTACTATCAGCGTCAGTCTTCCTATTGAAGATCCATTTATTCTCATTGGCTCGTCGATCATAGGGCAAGTCAATCAAAGTCCATACTTTGTTTTCATACATGGATCCCATCTCATATTACATGGCCTCAAGCCATTTCGCGGAATCTGGGCTCATCATCGCATCCTCACAGTTCGTAGGTTCGTCATGGTCTAGTAACATGACTTCTAGAACAGGATTACTGTACCACTCTGGTGCGAACCATACTCTAGTTGACCTACGAAGTTCGGCATCAACTTGATCTAAAGTTTCATGATCATCATCATTAAGTTCCTCACTAATTGGTGTAGGCATCACTGGAACTGATTTCTGTGATGAACTACTTTCCAATTGGGGAGAAGGTACAATTACCTCATCAAGTTCTACTTTCCTCCCACTCACTTCTTTCGAGAGGAACTCCTTCTCTAGAAAGGATCCATTCTTAGCAACGAATATCTTGCCTTCGGATCTGTGATAGAAGGTGTACCCAACAGTCTCCTTTGGGTATACTATGAAGATGCATTTCTCCGATTTGGGTTCGAGCTTATTAGGTTGAAGCTTTTTCACATAAGCATCGCAGCCCCAAACTTTAAGAAACGACAACTTAGGTTTCTTGCAAAACCACAGTTCATACAGTGTCGTCTCAACGGATTTAGATGGTGCCCTATTTAACCTGAATGCAGCTGTCTCTAATGCATAATCCCAAAATGATAGTGGTAAATCGGTAAGAGACATCATAGATCGCACCATATCCAATAAAGTACGGTTACGATGTTCGGACACACCATTACGCTGTGGTGTTCCAGGTGGCATGAGTTGTGAAACTATTCCACATTGTTTCAAATGAAGACCAAACTCATAACTCAAATATTCACCTCCATGATCAGATCGTAGAAACTTTATTTTCTTGTTACGATGATTTTCCACTTCACTCCAAAATTCTTTGAACTTTTCAAATGTTTCAGACTTATGTTTCATCAAGTAGATATATCCATATCTGCTCAAATCATCTGTGAAGGTCAGAAAATAATGATACCTGCCACGAGCCTCAACACTCATCGGACCGCATACATCAGTATGTATTATTTCCAATAAGTCAGTTGCTCGCTCCATTGTTCCGGAGAACGGAGTCTTAGTCATCTTGCCTATAAGGCATAGTGATTCCAAAAGTCCATCAGCATGGAGTTTCTTCATACGCTATACACCAATATGACCTAAACAACAGTGCCACAAATAAGTTTGCACTACCATTTTAACTTTGCAATTTTTGGCTTCAATATTATGAATATGTGCATCACTACGATCGAGATTCAATAAACCATTTATATTGAGTGTATGACCGTAGAAGGTTTTATTCATGTAAATAGAACAACAATTATTCTTTGACTTAAATAAATGACTGTATTGCAATAAACATGATCCAATCATATTCATGCTCAATGCAAACACCAAGTAACATTTATTTTAGGCTCAACACTAATCCCGAAGGTAAAAGGAGTGTGCGATGGTGATCTTATCAACCTTGGAATTATTTCCAACACCCGTCGTCACCTTGTCCTTAACTAGTCTCTGTTCATTTTGCAACTCCTGTTTTGAGTTACTACTCATAGTAACTGAACCAATATCAAATACCGAGGGGTTGCTATAAACACTAGTAAAACACACATCAATACCATGTATATCAAATATACCTTTGTTCACTTTGCCATCCTTCTTATCCGCCAAGTATCTAGGGTAGTTACACTTTCAGTGACAATTTCCTTTGCAGTAGAAGCACTCAGTTTCAGGCTTGAGTCTAGCTTTGGGTTTCTTCACGGGAGTGGCAACTTGCTTGCCATTCTTCTTGAAGTTCCCTTTCTTCCCTTGTCATTTTACTTGAAATTAGTGGTCTTGTCAACCATCAACACTTGATGCTTTTCTTGATTTCTACCTTTGCTGATTTTAGCATCGCGAAGAGCTTGGGAATTTATTTATTTCATTGTCCCTTGCATATTATAGTTCATCACGAAGTTCTAGTAACTTGGTGATAGTGACTATAGAACACTATCAATCACTATATTATCTGTAAGATTAACTCCCACTTGATTCAAGCGATTGTAGTACCCAGACAATCTGAGCACATGCTCACTGGTTGAGCTATTCTCCTCCATCTTGTAGGCATAGTACTGTTAGAGGTCTCATACCTCTCGACATGGGCATGAGTCTGAAATACTAATTTCAACTCTTGGAACATCTTATATGCTCCATGACGTTCAAAAGTTTTTGAAGTCCCAGTTTTAAGCCATAAAAGCATGGTGCACTAAACTATCAAGTAGTCATCATATTGAGCTTGCCAAACATTCATAACATTTGCATATACTCCTGCAATAGGTCTGTCACCTAGCGGTGCATCAAGGACATAATTCTTCTGTGCAGCAATGAGGATAATCCTCAGATCACGGACCTAGTCCGCATCATTGCTACTATCATCTTTCAACTTAGTTTTCTCTTAGGAACATATCAAAAATAAAACAAGGGAGCTATACGCGAGCTATTGATCTACAACATAGATATGCAAATACTATCAGGACTAAGTTCATGATAAATTAAAGTTCAATTAATCATATTACTTAAGAACTCCCACTTAGATAGACATCCCTCTAATCATCTAGGTGATCACGTGATTCAAATCAACTAAACCATGTCCGATCATCACGTGAGATGGAGTAGTTTTCAATGGTGAACATCACTATGTTGATCATATCTACTATATGATTCACGCTCGACCTTTCATTCTCAGTGTTCGAGGCCATATCTGCATATGCTAGGCTCGTCAAGTTTAACCCGAGTATTCTGCGTGTGCAAAACTGGCTTGCACCCGTTGTATGTGAACGTAGAGCTTATCACACCCGATCTTCACGTGGTGTCTCGGCACGACGAATTGTAGCAATGGTTCATACTCAGGGAGAACACTTGTACCTTGAAATTTAGTGAGAGATCATCTTATAATGCTACCTCCGAACTAAGAAAAATAAGATGCATAAAGGATAAACATCACATGCAATCAAAATAAGTGATATGATATGGCCATCATCATCTTGTGCCTTTGATCTCCATCTCCAAAGCACCGTCATGATCACCACCGTCGCCGGCTCAATGCCTTGATCTCCATCATAGCATCGCTGTCGTGTCGCCAACTATTACTTCTACGACTATCGCTACCACTTAGTGATAAAGTAAAGCAATTACATGGCAATTGCATTTCATATAATAAAGCGACAACCATATGGCTCTTGCTAGTTGTTGATAACTGTTACAAAACATGATCATCTCATACAACAATTTATATATCATCATGTCTTGACCATATCATATCACAGCAAGCCCTGCAAAAACAAGTTAGATGCTCTCTACCTTGTTGTTGCAAATTTTACGTGGCTGCTACGGGCTTAGCAAGAACCGTTCTTACCTACGCATCAAAACCACAACGATTTTTCGTCAAGTATGCTGTTTTAACCTTCAGCAAGGACCGGGCGTAGTCACACTCTATTCAACTAAAGTTGGATAAACAGACACCCACTAGCCACCTGTGTTCAAAGCACGGCGGTAGAACCAGTCTCATGAACGCGGTCATGTAATGTCGGTCTGGGCCGCTTCATCCAACAATACCGCCGAATCAATGTATGACATGCTGGTAAGCAGTATGACTATTATCGCCCACAACTCTTTGTGTTCTACTCGTGCATATAACATCTACGCATAGACCTGGCTTTGATGCCACTGTTGGGGAATGCATTAATTTAAAAAAATCCTACAATCACGCAAGATCTATCTAGGATAAGCATAGCAACGAGCGGGGAGAGTGTGTCCACGTACCCTCGTAGACCGAAAGCGGAAGCGTTATATCAACGTGGTTGATGTAGTCGTACGTCTTCACGATCCGACCGATCCAAGCACCGAACGTACGGCACCTCCGTGTTCAGCACACGTTCAGCTCGATGACATCCCTCGTACTCTTGATCCAGTTGAGGCCGAGGGAGAGTTCCTGTCGTGGTGGGCGCACGGCAGATGTCGTGGGATGGCTAAAGAGAGGAGGAGGCTCGAAGGCACTGGTGGGCTCCAGAGGCGGGGTTGGTATGAGCGAGCGCGGGACGCAAGGCATACCCAGGTTTGGGGCTCTCCGGAGAGATAACACCCCTAGTCCTGCCGAGTGTAGTTTGATGTTCGACAGTACAATGTTGCTCCTAGAGCTGTATGGAGGAGGAAGGAGGGCTGGCCAAGGCTTAGGCTGCTCCTTCTCCCCGAGTGGATGTTACTGTTTTTGGTGGCTAGTTCCTCTCTTGCTTGCTTACTTACTTGCCCGTATGCGCGGGCTCCTGGGGGGTTTTATAGGCCAACCCCCCAGGGATACAATGGTAATGTTACATGTTGGTGGGTCCGGGTTGTCAGCATCTGGGGACCCGGGCTGGGACCCGCTGGGGGCCTGTGGTTCGCCGGGTTCCCCTAGGTGCGGGCCCCGCGTGCCTAGGGGGCTGTGCGTCGTCTTGTCAATCGTCAGGGCGTGGCCGAGTCGAGTCGTGTACAGTGGCACTCTGTCAGGTCGCCGCTTGCTGTCGTCAGCGGTGATGGCGGGGGCACTACAGCTGAGGGAGTCCTGGATTAGGGGGTACCCGGACAGCCGGACTATGTACAACGTCCGGACTATTGAAGCGTGAAGATACAAGACTCAAGACTTCGGCCAGTGTTCGGATGGGACTCTCCTTGGCATGGAAGGCAAGCTTGGTGATTCGGATATTGTGTCTCCTTCCTTGTAACCGACTCCATGTAAACCCTAGCCCTCTCCGGTGTCTATATAAACCGGAGAGGTTGGTCCTTAGGAGGCCGATCACAATTACAATCGTACCATCATAGGCTAGCTCTTAGGGTTTAGCCTCTACGATCTCGTGGTAGATCTACTCTTGTACTACCCATATCTTCAATATTAATCAAGTAGGAAGTAGGGTTTTACCTCCATCGAGAGGGCCCGAACCTGGGTAAACATCTGTGTTCCTTGCTTCCTGTTACAATCAGCCTAGACGCACAGATCGGGACCCCCTACCCGAGATCCGCCGATTTTGACACCGACATTGGTGCTTTCATTGAGAGTTCCTCTGTGTCATCGCTACAGGGCTCGATGGCTCCTTCAATCATCGTCAACGACACGGTCCAGGGTGAGACTTTCCTTCCGAGACAGATTTTCGTGTTCGGCGGCGTCGCACTGCGGGCCAATTCGCTTGGCCATCTGGAGTAGATCGACAGCTACACCCCTGGCCACCAGATCAGGTTTGGAAACCTGAACTACACGACTGACCTTCGTGGAGACTTGATCTTCGATGGATTCGGGCCTGCGCCAGGAGCACCGGACAGTCACGACGGGCATGGCTTTGACCTGTTGTCGGACAACACTCGGGATATTACCCCTATAGTAGCCCCGGACTCAAATCCGGAGCAGGCTGCGTTGCCTAAAGACGGAGGGCTAGACTCCATCCCATAGGCTGCACACTCATCGGCGGTGGAGCCGAACACGGGTCTCACCTCTGTGGTGGCCTGTGACTTTGGACCCCCGAATTCGTATCCAGTTGTTGGTTCCATTCCACGCACTCTCTAGCCAACCAAGCCAGGTTGGGCTCCGATAATGGAGTTTACTGCTGCGGATATCTTCCAGCACTCGCCCTTTGGCGACATGCTGAACTCGTTAAAAACTCTCTCTTAGACAGAAAATTCCGGGCCGAACTATGTCCGGCTGGAGTGGGAAGCAGGCGACGAGGAAATTCGTTACCCACCCACCACCCACTTAATAGCCACGGTTGATGATTTAACCGACGTGCTTGACTTAGACTCTGAAGTCATCGACAGTATGGACGACGATGCAGGAGAAGATTTAGAATCTATGAGGTGCCGGACTTCCGCCTCGTCACACGACATATACATGGTGGATACGCCCAAGGACGACGACGACGGACAATCCGAAAGATAAAACCCCCGGGCAAAAGCCAAAGCAACGGCACAGACGCCGTTCCAAGTCCAGCAACAGTAACAATAGTGGCAAGAGCGCCAGAAGGATCGATACTCCGGTCAACCCCGAAGGCAACAATGACCATACGCAACCAGCGATGGAGCAGGACGAGCCAGGCCACGCCAAACACAGTTCGGAGCAGACGCCCGAGGACAATGATCCAGAGGGACGAGTTCATCAAACCGGCCCAGGACAAGAAGACAGTCCGGACGATGATGCATTCATCATTTCGGAAGAACGCGTGGAACGAGATAACCTCCACAGAAAGCTTATGGCCACAGCGAGAAGTCTGAAGAAGCAGAAGCAACGGCTTAAAGCCGCATAGGAAACGCTCAATCGCAGATGGAATAAAGTGGTAGACACTGAAGAAAGATATGGCGATGATCGCCATACAAAGAGCTATCCAAAACACAAGCTACTGCCAGAATTCGATGATGAGGCAGTTCCACCAAAGAGTAACACGACCAGGAGGCCAGACGTACCACTTCATAACCGCAACAAAGTAGCTACCGACGCCGTGCATGATCTACGTAAGCACCTGGATAAGAAAGCTCGCGCAGCCAGGTCCATCTACGGATCTAAAGGACACACCCAGCGAGGGATTATGCTCATAAAAACAATTGTGCCATTCAAATACCAGTTCGGAATAAACACCGGACACAACAACAGCCAAGGCATGCCACATCACGTCCAGATACAGAGGGGCTGCTCACCCCCTGTGCTTTACCGAAGTACTGGACCATGAATTTCCACAGGGCTTTAAACCTGTGAACATAGAGGCATACGACGGAACGACAGACCCAGGGGTCTGGATCGAGGACTTTATCCTGCATATACATATGGCTCATGGGGATGACCTCCACGCCATCAAATACCTTCCCCTCAAACTAAAGGGACCAGCTTGACACTGGTTGAAAAGCCTCCCCGAAAATTCAATTGGGAGTTGGGAGGAACTCGAGGATGCTTTCAGGGCCAATTTTCAAGGGACTTATGTCCGGCCTCCAGATGCTGACGATTTAAGTCACATAATCCAACAGCCCGGAGAGTCTGCCCGCAAGCTTTGGAACAAATTCCTCACTAAAAAGAATCAAATTGTCGATTGTCCGGATGTCAAAGCCTTAACGGCATTCAAACACAGCATCCGCGACGAGTGGCTTGCCAGACACCTCGGCCAAGAAAAGCCAAGGACAATGGCAGCCCTAACAAGTCTTATGACCCGCTTTTGCGCGGGTGAAGATAGCTGGCTAGCCCGTAAAGGCACCAACGACCCCAGCACATCCGAAATAAGGGATGGCAATGGGAAGCCACGGCGTAATAAAAACAAACGCCAAAACAAGGAAGAGAGCCCGGATAACACAACAGTTAATGCCGGATTCAGGGGCTCTCGACCTAATTAGCAAAATAAGCCATCTAAAGGAAGTAAAGAGGGACCGTCCAGTCTGAACAGAGTCCTGGATAGACTATGCCAAATTCATGGCACCCCTGACAAACCTGCGAACCACACACACAGAGAGTGCTGGGTCTTCAAGCAGGCTGGCAAATTAAATGCCGAACACAAGGGAAGGGAAACACCAAGTGAAGACGAGGATGAACCTGGCCAGCCGAACACTGGGGGACAGAAAAAATTCCCTTCAGAGGTTAAAACAGTGAACATGATCCACACGACTCGTACATCCATGAGAAGGCACGAACGCGCACATAGAGACGCGCGCGATATAGAGCCCATCGTACCCACACCTGATTACTAGATGTCTTATCCGATCACCTTCGATCGCTTGGACGGCCGAACTAGTATTCGGCGTGAAGGCTCAGAGGCCTTGGTGATTGACCCAATAATCGACGGACACCATCTCACCCACGTCCTCATGGACGGCGGCAGCCGTCTCAATCTAATATATGAGGACACTGTCCGCAGGATGGGGATAGACCCACCCAGAATTAGTCAAAGCAACACCACCTTTGAAGGGGTGATACCAGGCGTCAAAGCCTACAACAGGGGCTCCGTCGTACTGGAGGTAACATTCGGCTCTCTAGGCAACTGTAGAAGCGAAGAACTACTATTCATCATCGTACCCTTCCAAAGCGACTATCATGCATTGCTTGGAAGAACGACCTTCGCCCGATTCAACGCCTTGCTGCACTATGGCTACCATACACTCAAGATGCCCGGTCCACGTGGCGTCATCACCGTTAGTGGAATAACAGAGCGCTCTTCACGCGCAGAGGAACACGCGACAGCCCTAGCGGCCAGACTATAAGCGGCCTCAATATCACAAAAAACATGACTAGTCGTTAAGACCACAGACACGGTTAGAGGAGTCCGGTAGCCCAGATAAAATCGAACCAGGGCACCGTATATGTAATCCCATAGAGGACACTAGGGGCTATAAATATTTAATAAAGCCCCACACTTGGCTCAACTTTATTAGCAGGCCAACATCTTACACTTTTATTATCCATCGCATACTTACGTTGTACTCTCCTACGAGTTCTCTTTTTCACGGACAACGTTCGCGCGATGCCCTCCCAGGATACGGCACAACGGAGACGAAGGCACAGACGTGCAGCAAGGCCCCGCTCAACAGGTTTCTTTTTAGATTAAGCCCCTGTGTAAACCTTTTCTATTGCCTCTTGTTGTTTAACCATCCCATGGGTTCCATACCCACAGAGGATACTGTCGTTATTGGCATTTTGCCACGACAGACTTACGCACGTACCTGGAAACACAAGGTTTATAATGAATGGGCATTCTTGAGCCCATCATCTGTTATAAAGTCTGAATACCTTCGGGAGTGTTCGGCGTCACGAGTTTGGCCTTATATGCATCAGCTCCGAATCATGTCTTTGGTCAAATGTTGGGTTTGCCCAGCTCCTGGGTTTGCCGCCTTACGTTCCATTATTATCGGCTAAGGTGGCCAAAGGAGAACTACTGCGATTGTGCCCTGGTTATTCCGGATGAGCACCTCAGTAGAGAAACTTGAAAACTGACTGTCATGATACAGCGAGAGACTGATCAACCACTCGAAGACTTATCGGAATCTTTAGGATCCCTCCGCATTAACGAAGGACCGTTTCCCGGTCACGTACACACGCGCCCGTATTCGGATGCAAGCGAAAGTAACAGGGGCTACATAGTAGCCCCACCATTAGACTCCCATGGCTAAGCGAAAGCGTTACAACTATATAGTCCGGTTGCCTAGTTCGACGTGCGATCACCTCCTTAATGGACCAAGACGTTGGATCAAGTGTGACTGCATATTTTTTTTCGAACACCCCCGCATTATATGCGTGGGGGCTGAAGCCAACGACTGCTAACTTTCAGA
>NC_041381.1:585787407-585810423 GCF_002162155.2 Triticum dicoccoides
AAACGCCCGCACATGGGACACAATCATATTTTCAGGCAAATAGTATAAATATAGCCTCATAATCAAAATAAACATTGTTTTTACAATGATGCGATTCATCACTCGAACAAGACATTCTTCGAGCATTGCGCCTCTATTAGGCGGGCACCTTCTGTGACCTGCGCCAAGTAGTGCTCGGCCGGATATTGGGCCCCCGCCGGATCCGTCCAAGAGGCTTTAACGCGGGCAAGAGCCATCCGCGCACCCTCTATGCACGCCGACCTTCTCATGGCGTCGATCCAAGGCACGACCCCAAGGAATTGTTGCACCAAGCCAAAGTAGCTGTCCGGCTTAGGCCCCTTTGGCCAAAGATGCTCTATTACAGACCGCATTGCAAGCCCGGACAGCCTGTGAAGTTCCGCTACAGCAGCCATCTTGTCACTTAACAGCAGCGGGCGAGTGGGAGCATTGAATTGCGACCAGAAAAGCTTCTCCACTTACTTGTCACCCTGATCTTTGAAGAACTTGGCAGCTTCAGCTGTACTCTTCGCCAAATCTGCATACGCGTCCGCAAGACTCCAGTGTCCATCCAGGGAAGCGTACTTCGGATCAAAAAACTTCGTCCGCAGCAAGTAGGAGCCCCCAGTCGTGATTTTTTCGGCCTGTTGAAGCTCCTCCCGCGCACCCCTGAGCTCAGTCCGTATCTCCTTAGTGGCATTCAGTGCCTTGTTCAGATCGGCCGAACTATCCTTATGCTCCTTTTTAAGGAGCTCATACCGGTCAGCCACATTTTTTAACTCAACAGCCATTTCGGCTATATTTTCCTCGCTTCGGCGATGAGCAGCCTGTTCGGCTCTCAATTCCTCGGCCGCCTTTAGGGCAGCCGCATTGCTCGCACGAGCTTGTTCCTTGGCTTGAGCAAGTTCCGCCCTCAGGGCCTCCATGGCAGCAGCACCATCTGCAGTCCAAACATATTGCATTAATATCATGCCGCCTTCATATTTCCCTATACAAAGAAGGCAGAGCACATACCTTGTGATTTATACAGCCGCTCATTCACCTGCGCGATATCGACATCAATCGATCCAATCTGCCTCGTTAGTTCGGCAACTTCAACGGACTGGTCGGCGGCCGGACCCATAGGTACCTGCACGTATTTACAGCGCAATCGTTGATTTATGATCCCTCGTTTGCCGCCTAGGGCGGGTATCCAGAGTCTCAGGGGCTACTATCTATATGGAGCACACCTAGCGCGTGCCTCACAACCAAAGAAATAGTGTATTCTTCACTACACACCTCAAAGCCTCTGAGCAGGCGTGTAAATGCTTCATTCAAACCGCTTGTAGCGGATGAAATCTTCTTGAGCACCGCGCTCATTAATGAGTGGTGCTCTTCCGAGAGCGCAACTCGCTCCAGTAGGCATGTCAGTACGTCCGGCCGGACATTGAACTATGTCGGACCCTCCCCATCGCCCCTTGTGGGAGCCAAACGCTCCGGGCTCAGGGCGGCTGATGCATTGGCTTCCGGCTTTGGCAGATCCGGACTCCTCCATGACGACACCTCGGTGTTGCCCGCTTCATGAGTCGGAGAGGGGGGAGCGGTCTCGCTCTCCATCATCTCTGGAGGAAGATCCCCCAAAGATGAACTCTGTTGAGAAGAGCTGCTAGCCGGACTGCAAAAGTCAAATCCTGGTTATTGATCTAGGAGAAACACAGTACCTTCAAATTGTCGATTGACTTACAGCTCGGTGGAGGGCTGGCCCGTTGGTGGGCATGACGCGGTGAGGGTGCCCGTCGGGGCAGGGCCCCCTGGGGATACCTTTTTCCGTGGTTTGGGCATCTCCGCCTCCAAGTCTTCGGAGGCGGCCCTCTTCTTCCCGCGCGGGGAGGAGGCCTTAGCCTCCCTTTCCCGACTATCCTCCTTAAGGGACGTAACAATTCCCCCGGTTCGGATGCGTAGCGTGTGGAGTTCGGTTTCTTTGTTCTTCCCCTTGTCTTTCCCTGAGGGCATTCTGCTGAGTACCCGGTCAAGCATCTTGGCCATGGTGGAACCAGGCGAGCCTTCGGGAAGTGGCGCCGGACACCTGATTCTCTCCGCCTTGCTGAGCCATTCCTGGCCACAGATGATTTTCAGAATAAACAATTATGACAGATACAAAACGAGGTGTCCGGTATCAAGGTTACTTACTTGGGTATCTAGGCAATTGCATCTTAGGCCCGCATCCTCAGTGGTGTCCGGACACTCTACTTTCGGTCCGAAGAACAATTTGCACATCCCTTCGAGTTTCAAACCGAAGAAGTGCTTAACAGTCTGCGGACCCTCTGGATTAAACTCCCACATCCGGAGAGGCCGACGTTGACACGGCAACATCCGTCGGATTAACATCACTTGCATTATGCTGACAAAATTTATGTCCCTCTCAAGAAGCTCCCAGATACGGCTCTGCAGTACTGGTACATCGCCAGCGGGCCCCCAGTTCCGTCCTACATTAGTCCAAGACGCTAGTTGTGATGGAGGGCCCGAGCGGAACTCGGGGGCGGCCACCCACTTTGTGCCTCTGGGAGCCATGACATAAAACCACTTCCGTTGCCATACATCGGATACTTCTGGGAAAGAACCCTCTGGCCATGGGGCATCGGCATTCCTGCTTATTACGGCACCTCCGCACTCCGCATGTTGCCCCTCGATCATCTTCGACTCCACATTGAAGGTCTTAAGCCATAAGCCGAAGTGTGGGGTCACATGGAGGAAGGCCTCGCACACTATAATGAACGACGAGGTATGGAGGATGGCGTCCGGAGCTAGATCATGAAAATCCAACCCATAATAAAACATGAGCCCCCTCACAAAAGGATCGAGGGTGAGGCCCAAACCACGGAGGAAGTGAGGAACAAACACAACGCACTCATTTGGCTCCGGTGTAGGGATGACCTGCCTTGGAGCGGGAAGCCTGTGCCGGATGTCGGCGGTCAGATATCCGACCTCCCTAAGCTTCACAATGTCTTCCTCTTGGATCGAGGAGGCCACCCACCGGCCTTGAAGGTTGGATCCGGACATATTGGAGGATTTGGGGTGTTTGGGCTTAGGTCTTGGGCGTTGGAGCTCGAGGTGCGAGAAGGTGCAAGGGAGGTGGAAAAGAGGCATAGACCTCGACCCCTTTATAAAGGGGATGAATATCAAGAGTCCTCAGCGTGACCGCTTGAGGCTTATCTAAAAACACGCAGAGTTATACCAACGGTCGTCGTGGGGTCACGCATGCCCATATTAATGGAAAATCCCATAATAAGAGGAACACGATCTCTGCTTTGGCAGGATGTGCCAGTAAAACCGCCTCGCAATACGAGTCGAGGTGGGGCAAGGAATGCTGGTTCGCGTTGGACCAGGCCACAATGCAAAGGCACGACGTACGAAGATTGCCAGTGGATCAGATTTATGTTATGTTCCCTACAATGGTATGTGAAGATCATCTTGCAGATCCGGACACGGTTTGAGTGTTCGATAAATTACCTTGGAGTATTCGGAGATGGAACCCGCCTTGCAATGCCGAAGACAAGACTGCGCGCCGGACTCATTGTCATTGAAGCCTGGTTTAGAGGCTACTGAGGGAGTCCTGGATTATGGGGTATCCGGACAGTCGAACTGTGTACAACATCCGGACTATTGAAGCGTGAAGATACCAGACTCAAGACTTCGGCCTGTGTCCGGATGGGACTCTCCTTGGCGTGGAAGGCAAGCTTGGCGATCCAGATATTGTGTTTCCTTCCTTGTAACCGACTCCATGTAAACCCTAGCTTTCTCCGGTGTCTATATAAACCGGAGAGGTTGGTCCTTAGGAGGCCGATCACAATTACAATCATATCATCATAGGCTAGCTCTTAGGGTTTAGCCTCTATAATCTCGTGGTAGATATACTCTTGTACTACCCATATCTTCAATATTAATCAAGCAGAAAGTAGGGTTTTACCTCCATCAAGAGGGCCCGAACCTGGGTAAACATCTGTGTCCCTTGCTTCCTGTTACCATCAGCCTAGACGCACAGATCGAGACCCCCTACCCGAGATCCGCCGGTTTTGACACCGACAGTAGTCACGCCGGCCCTGGTCAGCGAGTAGGTGAGGGGCACTGTTGCCACGCTCCGGCTGACCAGAGGCATGGGCGGGGCACTATTGCCTTGGTTATCAGTGGCCGAAGACTCATCCCATCGTACGGCCTGGATGGGACGGGAGCTGACCCATGGCTGGATTGCGGAGCACGCCACGGGTGGAGCTGGCTTGTTAAGGAAGCCTTGGTTGTGCCGGGTTCGACTGTCTTGTACTAGTTGTTGAGGCCGAGTCGACGTGTCTCGTCGGGTCGGAGAGCTTGGCCGGGTCGAGCAACCCGGCCAAGTGCGTGCCGGCTTGAGGGGCGACGCCGGCCCCGTTGTTTTTGAAAAGTATCCGGGTTCCGTTGCCTGCCCAGGGTTCATCCCCCCGACAGTAGTCCCCAAAGCTATGAAGGTTCGTCGTCTTCGGATGAGTGGGCCTTCGTAGTTTCCCCCTTAAGCAAGGCGGATTCTGGGAGCGCAGGGTCCGGCAACACCCACTGTGTGCCGGTTTTTTCAGAAACCGGATCGCAGCGTCCCGGCGGGGGCGGGAACCGAGGAGTCCGTCTAATCTTGGGGCAATCCCTTGGGCTTCGCGCGGGTGCCACGTGGTGCTCGGAAGTCGGAGGGGCCTGACAGGCCACGCGCGTGACGGGACCGGACGACGGGCCAGGGCCCACCGCCGCGCGCCCTTGGCCCATGCGAGCGGATTTATTGCGGCGTCCGAGGGTCGGTTGCTCTTCCCCGGGCAGTTATTGCATGCATACGTGCGCACTTATTGTGGGGAAGTGGAAAGGGCGAGTGCAGACGATCCCACTCCCCCACGTTCAAACCAAGGGTTATAAATCGGGAGCAAGGGAGGCGGCTGACATTATTCTCACTCACGCCCTCCTGCCCCTTTCCTCTAGCTCTGCTTCTTGCGACCGACGCACTGCGACGCCCGTTGCTCCGAGCAGAACTTTGTTGTCGTCCATCTTCTTTATTCCTCTCCTGCTTTCATTGATGGCGCTGCCGTTAGGCTCTTGGATGGGCTCGAACGTCACCATCGAGGACATCGCCCATCTTTGTGCGTCGTGGCGCTTGCCGCGGTAGACGGATGTCACCGTTCGTCTGCCGCGCGGCGAGCAGAGGCCACAACCCAAGGAGTCGGAGCGCGTGGTCTTCCTCACGCATTTCGAGCATAGATTCGGCTTGCCGGTGAGCACCTTATTCCACACGTTCCTGGAGTTCTTCAGGCTCCAACCTTACCATCTCGGCGTCGGTGCCGTCGTCCAGCTTTCGGGCTTCGTCACCCTCTGCGAGGGGTATCTGGAGGTCGAGGCTACGATCGACCTCTGGGCATGCTTCTTCTCCCTGAAGCAGCAGGGCCCGATGGCCAGAGAGTTTGCCGACTACGGTGCCGCCGTCATCTCGAAGCGGTCGGGGGAGGACTGTCCCAAGATCCCGCTGGAGGATTCTGCCAAGAAATGGAAGAACTCCTTCTTCTATGTCCGCAACTGGGGTGCAGACCGCATCAATCTTCCGGCCTTCGCCATCACGCCGCCGCGGGCGAAGATGAACTGGGGCTACTCCCCCAGGCGCCTGTCGCAGGAGATTCTCAATCTCTGCGAGCGGGTGGCAGTGATGAGGACGCGGGAGGGGCTCACCGGCAATGACCTCATCGCCGCGTTCATCATGCACCGGGTTCTCCCGCTGTAGAGGCGCTCCTGCCTCATCGGCGAGATGGCCGGTCTTCAAGATCCCAACCGCATGGGATCGACGCGCCTGACGGCGGAGCAGATCGCTCGCCAAGTGAACGACATCTCCAAGGCCTACCTTGTGGAGGACTGGCGGTTCGGCAAGGTGCCGTACAGCGAGTCGAACCCGGTGCCACAGGTGAGTGTTTGGTCACCTTACTTTGCTATTGCGCATCTCCTCGTCCATCCTGACGCGACGCAGGGAGGTGCTTCTGAATGCGATCCGGCATCCTTACGCCCAGGCTCCATCGCAGGTGGTGCCGGTGACGCCGGAGGAGCCCGCGGCCCACGGCGGGGAGGAGGAAGCTGAGGCCGACGCCGGCACTGGGCGTCTTGCGGGTAAGTCTTGTCTTTCTCTTTGTGTTTCTCGAGTTGTTGACTGCGGCACGGCACGGGCGATGCCGACGCCAGTTGTTGGTGTAGCAGCGTTGGGTGGGGGAGGCGGCAACGCGGGCGGAGTCGGGTCGTCGCGTGGGGCGGCGCCGAGCCGCCCGCACGGGAAAGACAGCGTTACGCCGCGGCCTCAGGGCCCAAAGCGTGTGGCGGACCCGGCCAGGAGCGGGAGGCCGGCCAAGAGGAAGCGTGGTGCTGGGCATGGGAGGCCGGCCCCTATCCCGGTCTTGACAGGGTAAGTTTCTTCTCCTGTATGCGTCCGGACTGTCAAGCTAGCCTTGTTTTTTGCTCATTCTGTCTTCTTCTTCAGGTCGCCGATCGCGTTAGCAAGGGCGGCGGCGGATGCCGTGGCCGCCGAGGGGACCACGTTCTGTAGGAGCCAGTCCGACCTTGTCGACCGGGTCGAGGAGGAGGGACGGGCCGACTCGGACCTCGGCCTGGACCCGACTAACGCTGAGGGCCTGGCCTGGCGGGACAGCAACAAGGCCGAGGTGGATCTGGAGGTGGCGTCGGTCCGGGCTTGGACCGACGCGGCGGCGGCATGGGCACGAGCTGGCGCGGAGTCGGCCTGGCGCGAGATGCCGGAGGGCTCGGTGGTGGCGGCGACGGTCTTCGAGCCGTTGTCGGTGAGGGAGCGCGGCCATGAAAGCCGGGCTGAGGTGGTGATCCTCGACTAGGAGGTCGTGGAGGTGGAGGACGATACCCCGCCGCGGGTCGATGTTGTCGAGTGGGCGGGGGCCGATGGATGCGGTGGTAGCACCGTCTTGGAGGAGGTGCTGGGAGCGGCAGCGCGTGAGGCGCCGCTGGTGTTCGAGTAGGCGTCGCGGGCGGCGGTGCCGCAGGCCACCCCGACGACTGGGCCGGTGGTGGCACAGCAGGCCGTCCCGGCGTCCAGACCGGTGGCGGTGACGCAGGACGTCCCGGCGTCCGGGTCATCGACGGCGCCGGAGAGGGCGTCGGAGGAGGTGCCAACCGCGTCGGGAGCGGCCAACGGGGAGCACGCTTTGGTGCCGCAACAAGGAGGGCATCGGGCCGCCGCGCCGCAGCCGGCGCGAAGCGGGAGCGCCGTGGTCTTCGGACCTCAGACCCAGGAGGAGGTGGCGATGGACACCGTCAGCCGCCGTCTGCGCGGCCAGACGGACCGGCTCGAGGCCTTCGCCCATGCCGAGGTGGAGCGGACGCGGGACCTGGAGCGCGCCGTGTTGGTAAGCTTGTTTTTGCAACTTCTTCTTTGTGGGGGCACGCCAGTGCACCCACTAGGTGTAGCCCCTGAGGTTCGGGACAACTATGTAGTAGTTGGGTCGAATCTTTAGAATGCTATCTTTGTTTTGATTTCTGTTTTCTTCAGCAACTCGACGCCTACTGGGTTGGTGCCTTCAACCGTCTCCTGGGCAAATACCGGGAGCTCAAGGAGCAGCTCGCCACCAAGGAGGAGGAGCTCCGCGTTGCCGCAGGTATATTCATGCTCTTTCCAAGTGGGGGCGCGCTAGCGCACCCACTGGGTGTAGCCCCCGAAATTCGGGCTAACTGTCTAGCAGTTGGGCCAAATCTTAAGTCTTGCTTTCTTCTTTCCTGAATCTTCTTTTTTGTAGCCGAGGTGCTGTCCCGGCAGACCCGGCTGCTCTAGGCTGGTCATCACTATGACCGGCTTGTTGCCGACACCGGCCATCTTGGCGCCGAGGTGGCGCAGGCGAGGGCGGAGGCGGCCGCGGCCCGGCGGTCGCTTGACGAGGCCAACCAGCTATAGGAGCAGCTCACGGGTAATAAGAGCCGCCTCAAGGCCGAGGTCGAGCTCCTTAAGGCGGAGGCGCCAAGGTGGTGGAGGCGCAGCAGGCCCTGGTCGAGGCGGACCAGCAGCATGACAGGCTAGCCGACGACAAGGGCCGGCTCCAGGCCGAGGTTGAGCGCCTGCAAGGGCAGGTTGCCACGACTGAGGGCCCGTCATGGCAAGGCGGCCGAGAAGGCGGTCGATGACAAGGACGCCGAGTTGAAAGCGGCCCTTGCCAAGGTAGCTGACCTAGAGAAGGCGCTCCAGGAGCGCGACCGCACCATTGACCGGGAACGGCATGGTACGTTGCTCGAAGCACAGCACCTGGAAGAGTCCTTCTCCAATAAGTGCTTTTCTTCTGTTTTGCCGGGTCGGGATCCAACCTTTCGTCCTTGTTGTCTTTTTCCTGGTATGCTTCGCTTTTCTGGTAGGAGCCTTCTCGGAGACGCATCGGCTGGCGGAGGAAGCCATCCGCTTTCAGCGTGACCCGACGGGAGTCGTTGGATCCAGGACTGACCCGCAGGTGGCGTGGACATTCCCGGAAATCATAACCGCCGCTGAGGCCCGCCTGCGGGTCTTGGGGGAGCAGATGGGGTGGCTGTCCCAGGATGGCATCGCGATGACGATAGCCCTTTGGCCAGGCTCCTTCGAGCCAAACAGCTTCACGCGCCTGGCGCGTTGGCTGGAGATGAGACCGGACCGACTTCATGAGTGGCGCATCTCCTCCGCTCATGCCAGTGCTGAGATGGCGCTCTGGTTCGTGCTGTCTAGGCATACGGATCTGCAGCTGGACGTGCTGATGGGCCAGTGGGCCGGCTCGGAGCAGCTGTTGCAGGAGCAAGCCGGCCGAATTGCCTTCCAGGCCAACTACATCCACCCTGAGCGGACGGAGGACGGCGAAGTCATGGCCGGTGACGACTACGGCCTGCTTCTTCACGATCCAGAGGGGAGCTCCGAGGAGACGGGCGTCTACCGCGACGGGGGTGCCGGGGAGGACACCGGTGCCTTGCCGGACTTGGAGGCTGCCAGGGGAGCGCCGTCAACGTCGCGACGCGACGCTGGAGATGCATGAGATATCTTAGTAGAATTTGTTAGGTAGCATGTCCACCCACCCACTGGGGGTTTTGGGCGTAATGAACTCGGGTTGTGGGCCTTTAAATATTTATGTGTATATGTCGTGAATGTTTCTACTCTTGCTTTTCGTTTTTTGGACCCATTTCTTGCGCTTTTCCTTTCTCAAACCTCCCCCCGTGAGTCAGACGGCCGAAGCTCCGGTCCGTGACAAGCAGTTCGGTTCTTCGAGAGGAGCGCGCAGGACTTGGGTTCTTCAAAATGTTGAGCACGAGCGAAACACCCACTGGGCCGGCTGGCGGCAACCCGGTGGAGCCGGTTGGCGAGCAGCCGGTCGTGCGGCTGTCTATTTTTCTTTTCTGAGCGGCAGGCCGGGTTGGTCGACCCGGCAACCTTTGACTTGGTGTTTGAAGCGTGAAGGAGCTCTGGCCTGTTGTGCTTGCCAGCAGACAGCCAAAGCCGGGTCTGTGGCTTAGGGCGAAGTAGGGGACCGCGGCATCCTTTGTGCATCAGGAATCATCAAGTAAGGCGGCGGGTTGGCGATCGAGCCGGTCAGCCCCCGAGCCCCCAGGTCGAGCGGGTCGAACCGGTGGCCGGGTTCAGGAGCATGGTGATGCAAAAAATTAGGGACACAATAAGTTGGTCGACAAAAGCAGCCCCCGAGTTTCGTTCGGGGACCCCATAGTTTCATGCGTTTACAAAAGGCGACGATACATACACTCGTGCGGTTAACTGTAAAACGGGCGGAGGAGTTCCGCGTTCCACGGACGGGTCATTTCTTCACCGGCGGTGTCTCTCTTGCACTTGTTTGACTTGCCCGCGTCGATGAGGTAATAGGCGTTGCGGTCGTGCAAGGCCCTGCTCACGATGAATGGGCCCTCCCATGGAGGGGACAGCTTGTGCTGGCCGGCTTGCTCTTGGACGAGTCGGAGGACGAGGTCGCCCTCGCAGAGCGCGAGGGGCTTGATCTTCTTGTTGTGGTAGTGCCTCAGGCCTTGCTGGTAGATGGCCGAACGGTTGAGCGTCAGGAGGCGGGCTTCTTCGAGTAGGTTGACGCCGTCTTCGCGGGCTTCTCTGGCTTCGTTTTCGGTGTACATCGCGACGCCCGACAAGTCGAACTCAACGTCGGTTGGGATGATGGCTTCGGCTCCATAGACGAGGAAGAACGGGGTGAACCCGGTCGACCGATTCAGCATGGTGCGGAGACTTGATACGTCTCCAACGTATCTACTTTTCCAAACACTTTTGCCCTTATTTTGGACTCTAACTTGCATGATTTGAATGAAACTAACCGGGCTGACGCTGCTTTCAGCAGAACTGCCATGATGTTGTTTTATGTGTAGAAAACAAAAGTTCTCGGAATGACCTGAAAATCCACGGAGACAAGTTTTGGAAAATATAAAAAATACTGTCGAAAGAATCAAGACCAGGGGGCCCACACCCTGTACATGAGGGTGGGGGGCGCGCCCACCCCCCTGGGCATGCCCCCTGTCTTGTGGGCCCCCTGACGCTCCACCGACATCAACTCTAACTCGATATATTCTGTTTCACGGAGAAAAAAACAGAGAGAAAGATTCATCGTGTTTTACGATACAGAGCCGCCGCCAAGCCCTAATCTCTCTCGGGAGGGCTGATCTGGAGTCCGTTCGGGGCTCCGGAGAGGGGTATTCGTCGCCGTCATCATCATCAACCATACTCCATCACCAATTTCATGATGCTCACCGCCGTGCGTGAGTAATTCCATCGTAGGCTTGCTGGACGGTGATGGGTTGGATGAGATTTACCGTGTAATCAAGTTAGTTTTGATAGGGTTTGATCCCTAGTATCCACTATGTTTTGAGATTGATGTTGCTATGACTTTGCTATGCTTAATGCTTGTCACTAGGGCCCGAGTGCCATGATTTCAGATCTGAAGCTATTATGTTTTCATGAATATATGTGTGTTCTTGATCCTATATTGCAAGTCTATAGTCACCTATTATGTGTTATGATCCGACAACCCCGAAGTGACAATAATCGGGATACTTCTCGGTGATGACCGTAGTTTGAGGAGTTCATGTATTCACTATATGTTAATGCTTTGGTCCGGTTCTCTATTAAAAGGAGGCCTTAATATCCCTTAGTTTTCGTTAGGACCGCGCTGCCACGGGAGGGTAGGACAAAATATGTCATGCAAGTTCTTTTCCATAAGCATGTATGACTATATTCAGAATACATGCCTACATTACATTGATGAATTGGAGCTAGTTCTGTCACCATATGTTATAGCTATTACATGAGGAATCGCATCCGACATGATTATCCATCACTGATCCAATGCCTATGAGCTTTCCACATCTTGTGTTTCACTTATTTACTTTTCCGTTGGTACTGTTACAATTACTACAAAACTGCTACCTTTACTTTTGCCACTGTTACCTTTATTATCATACTACTTTGCTACAAAATACTTTGCTGTAGATACTAAGTTATCCAGGTTCGTTTGAATTGACAACTCAACTACTAATACTCAATAATATTCTTTGGCTCCCTTGTGTCGAATCAATAAATTTGGGTTGAATACTTTATCCTCGAAAGCTGTTGCGATCCCCTACACTTGTGGGTTATCAAGACTAATTTCTGGCGCCGTTTCCGGGGAGCATAGCTCTATTCTTTGAGTCACTTGGGATTTATATCTGTTGATCACTATGAGGAACTTGAAAGACGAAAGAACCAAGATTTTTTCCTCAACTACGAGGGGAGGTAAGGAACTGCCATCTAGCTCTGCACTAGATTCTCCTTATGTTTTGAGTAAGCTTGCGACACCTAAACCTGCTACTGCTATGAATTCTGATATGTCGCATGTTATTGATGATGCCACTTCTGCTATGCATGATACTTATGATGAAACTACTTCTGTGCGTGATACTACTTTGCCATTAGGTGAATTTCTTGATGAACAACTTGCTAGGGTTAGAGAGAATGAAATTATTGAAGATGCTATTATTGATGATAGTGATGATGAAAGTTCTGCCCCTGATTATGAATTACCTGTTGTTCCTGAGGGTTATGTTATGGAAGAGGAAGCTGCTAGAGCTATCTTTGGTTGTAAAGATAGATATGATCTTAAGAAATTATTAGCTAAATGGAAGCAGCATTCTCTTAATGCTAGATTGAAACCTGACCCTGCTTTTGCTACTTCACCTATCTGTGTTACTGATAAGGATTATGAATTCTCTGTTGATCCTGAAATAATTACTTTGGTTGAATCTGATCCTTTTTATGGCCTTGAATCTGGAACTATTGTGGCACATCTTACCAAGTTAAATGATATAGCCACCCTGTTTACTAATGATGAGAAGTCTCGCTATTATTATATCCTTAAGATTTTTCCGTTCTCATTAAAGGGTGATGCTAAGACTTGGTTTAATTCTTTTGATCCTGGTTGTGTGCGTAGTCCCCAGGATATGATTTATTACTTCTCTGCTAAATATTTCCCTGCTCATAAGAAACAAGCTGCCTTGCAGGAAATATATAATTTTGTGCAAATCAAATAAGAGAGTCTCCCACAAGCTTGGGGGAGGCTTCTCCGATTACTTAATGCTTTGCCTGATCATCCTCTTAAGAAAAATGAAATACTTGATCTCTTTTATAATGGACTAACCAATGCTTCCAAGGACTACTTGGATAGTTGTGCTGGTTGTGTTTTCAGGGAAAGAACCGTTGACGAAGTTGAATTACTATTGAATAATATGTTGACTAATGAAAATAATTGGACTCTTCCTGAGCAAATTCCTGAACCAATTGAGCCAACTCCTGAGCCTATTCCTAAACCCACTCCTGAGAAGAGAGGTGTTCTATTTCTCAGTCCTGAAGATATGCAAGAGGCAAAGAAATCAATGAAAGAAAAAGGTATTAAAGCCGAAGATGTTAAGAATTTACCTCCTATTAAAGAAATACATGGTCTTAATATACCGCCTGTTGAAGAACCACATTGTCTTGATAACCCGACACAGGTAGTAAAGGTAAATTCTCTCTATGGATATGATAAAGTTGAAATCCCCTCTACTAAATTTCATAGTCCATGCTTAGATGAATTTGACGACTTTATGGCTAGGCAAGAAAGTTTTAATGCATATGTTGGTAGACAGTTAAAGAATAATGCTTTCGAGATAGGACGCTTGAGTGATTATATGGATAGAGTTAAAGGTGAACTTAAACTCATTAGCAAATATGCTTCTATGGTTGCTACTCAAGCTGAGCAAGTACTTAAAGCTCAAAATGATTTGCTCGGTGAATTAAATAATAAACCTGACTTTGCTGTTAGAGTGGCTACTATAACTGGTAGAATGATTCAGGAACCTGACTCAGGAACCTTTGTATCCTGAAGGCCACCCTAAGAGAATCGAGCAAGATTCTCAGAGAAATAATTTAGAGGCACCTAGTTCTTCCAAAAAGAAGAAAACGAAAAACGATATAGGACTTTGCATGCTTCTAGTGAACCTGTTGTAGACACACCTAAGAATCCCAATGATATTTCTATTTCCGATGCTGAAACACAATCAGGTGATGAACATGAACCTAGTGATAATGTTAATGATAATGTTCATGTTGATGCTCAACCTAGCAAAAATAATGAAGTAGAAATTGAACCTGTTGTTGATCTTGATAACCCACAATCAAAGAATCAACGTTATGATAAGAGAGATTTTGTTGCTAGGAAGCACGGTAGAGAAAGAGAACCATGGGTTCAGAAACCCACGCCCTTACCTCCTAAACCATCCAAGACAAAGGTTGATGGGGATTTTAAGCGCTTTGCTGAAATGATTAGACCTATTTTCTTACGTATGCATTTAACTGATATGCCTAAAGTAAATCCTTATGCTAAGTATATGAAGGATATCATCACAAATAAAAGAAAGATGTCAGAAGCTGAAACTTCCACCATGCTTGCTAATTACACTTTTAAGGGTGGAATACCAAAGAACTTGGTGATCCAGGGGTACCAACTATACCATGCTCCATTAAAACAAATTATGTTAAAACTGCTTTATGTGATCTTGGAGCCGGTGTTAGTGTTATGCCTCTTTCTTTATATTGTAGACTTGAATTGAATAAGTTGACACCTACTGAAATATCTTTGCAAATGCCTGATAAATCAACTACTATACCTGTCGGTATTTGTGAGGATGTGCCTGTTGTGGTTGCAAATGTCACTATCTTAACGACCTTTGTTATTCTTGATATTCCCGAGGACGATAGTATGTCGATTATCCTTGGTAGACCCTTTTTGAATACTGCAGGGGCTGTTATTGATTGCAACAAAGGCAATGTCAGTTTTCATGTTAATGGTAATGAGCATACAATACACTTTCCGAGGAAACAACCTCAAGTTCATAGCATCAATTCTATTGGAAAAGTTCCAACTATCATTATTGGAGGTTTTGAATTTCCTCTTCCTACTGTCAAGAAAAAAATATGATATTCTTATTATTGGGGATGTTCATATCCCCGTTGAGGTAGCTTAGTGTTATTCAAAATTTCTCTGGTTCCATGTTATTCGGAATGAGTTTGTTAACAAGACTTGATCAACCTTGTTAGTGGATTCATTTTGAAGATCATGAGATGGATGAAACTAGAAGGCACAACCTTCTGTACCCTCTTTTTACTTTCTATTATTTAGAATAAATAAAGCAAAAATAGTATTATCTGTCTGTTTTCTGAATTATCCGTGCAATAAAAAATATCCTGAAAGTAAAAGTGCTCCAAATGCCCTGCAAATTTAGTATGATTTTTTATGGAATATTTGAGGATTTTAGGCACTGAGAACACTGCAGGGGGGCAAGCACCTAGCCACGAGGGTGGAGGGCGCGCCCACACCCCCTGGGTGCGCCCCCTGTCTCGTGGGCCCACGGTGGCCCCCTCCACTTATTCATGCACCCACACACTCCATCTTCCTCCCAAAAAATCCCCATCCAGCTCAAGCACGAGTTCTAGCTCATTTTGCTGCGATTTTCGATCTCCTTGCTCAAAGCTCCATTCACAAAACTGCTTTGGGAGATTGTTGCTTGGTATGTGACTCCTCCATTGGTCCAATTAGTTTTTTTTCTAGTGCTTTATTCATTGCAAATTTTTGCTGCATAGGTGACCATGTTCTTGAGCTTGCATGTCAAATTTATGAGGTCCCAAATAATTCTAATGCATGATATAGGCTCTAGGCACTTGTAGGAGTAGTTACTACCAATCTTGTTTAGTTATATTCACTTTTATTTTGAAGTTACTAACATTTTAGAAATTTTTCAGAAAAAGAATTATGTCTAGGAGAATGTACCAAGGTGGTTCCTCAACAAAGAAAGGACCCATGATTGCTATAGTGAGCAAGACGATGAACTACTGAGGGACGCAGAAGTATGAGCTTGTGAGTGGCCATCCGACGATTTTATGGTCAAAGCAGGCTTTAAGCAGGAATTTGACACATATGTGCGTAATGCCGATCTGTCGGACTTCTTACAAGATAAGTGTCCTTAGTACTATCAATTGACTGATTCATTTGTGCGAAAGTTTAAATATAAATGTACACGTAATTCTCCGAGTGTCCTATTTGATATCTATGATACATCTTATACCATGGACTTAGATGATTTTACAACTGGTTGCAAACTTCCGCAGTGGGGTAATACTATTAATGATCCCCACAAATTTGAATTTAGAGATTTTCTTGCTAGTATTACTGTGGGAGAATCTAGGGACATTGCACAAGCTACCATAGGGAGCATTCACTTTCCTGCTATACATTATTTTGCTCTCTTGATTGGTAGATGCATTAACGGTAAAGATGAAGCATGTCATATGTGTGTCCCTGATCTTTGTGTCCTCAAGAGTGCCGTGTTAGGTTATAAAGATTATAACTTGAAGGCAATAGTTGCACGTAGGTTGCATAATAATGGTAGAGTTGGAGATTTATTTGGAGGAATTTATGCGACTCGTGTGGCAAATTATCTTGGTATAGCTCCACGAGAGGGGGATATGATGTTGCCTCATGCTTATTTAGATTATGACGCTATGGTCCAACATCATTTTCTTAAGAGGAAATGAACAATTCCTCCAGTATCGACTAATCTTTGACAGACATAGCACTGTCCATGTTACTCTTCCTGCTCCTTTCCTTTTTGATTACCAGGCAAAAGGAAGATATGTTGTTACTAGGGAGGATCCAGCTGAACACGAGGGAAGAGCGGAGGCGGCTCGCCAGCATGTCGCGGCTCAGGAGGCATTTGTTGTTGCATCTCAGTACAACCCCAGTTACAACCACGGATATCAGCCAGGCTACCCTTGGCATTAGACCAACTTAGGCCAAAAGCCTAAGCTTGGGGAAGTACGTATTTCTCACCGACTTTACATTCATGTTCACACACTATTCTAGTTTTCGGTGCTCATACTCTTTCATTGTATTATCCATGTTAGTTTAATTTTCTTTTTCTCGCTTTCTTCTTGTGTGTCTGATAAACCTTAAGAAAAACCAAAAAATTAGTTAGTTTAATTTCCATGCATGTAGTAGAAATTAAAATGAAAACCCAAAAAGATTTCTCGTTCTTCTTCTTGCTTGTTGGGAGCTTTCCCATGTAAATAGTTTTATTTTCTTTCCTTTCCTTTGGGGGTCGAGAGTAGAAGACCATATTGAAAATGTTTAGTGGCTCTCATTTGCATGATTGATTATTTAACTTAGAGCCCATATTACTTTGTCTTCTCTCTTGAGTTGAATGCTTGCAGATTCCAGCTTAGTCCAATGCACGTGCACTATTATTATTTTACACATCGTTCTGTCGTGCAAGTGAAAGGCAATAATGACGATATATGATGGACTGATTGAGATGATAAAAGCTGGTATGAACTCGACCTCTCTTGTTTTTGTAAATATGATGAGTTCATCGTTCCTGATTCAGCTTATTATGAAGTAAACATATTTGCAATGACATTTAGAGATTATAGTTGATTGTGCAATGCTTGATTAGCTATGAGTTATAATGGTTTACCTTGAGTGCCAGCATGCTATTAGAATGATTATGATGTGGTATGATGGGATGGTATCCTCCTTTGAATGAATTGAGTGACTCGACTTGGCACATGTTCACGCATGTAGTTGAAACAAATCAACATAGCCTTCATGATATTTACGTTCATGGTGGATTATATCCTACTCATGCTTGTACTCGGTGTGAATTAATTTTAATGCATGTTTATGACTGTTGTCGCTCTCTCAGTTGGTCGCTTCCCAGTCTTTTGCTAGCCTTCACCTGTACTAAGCGGGAATACTGCTTGTGCATCCAAACTCCTTAAACCCCAAAGTTGTTCCATATGAGTCCACCATACCTACCTATATGCGGTATTTACCTGCCATTCCAAGTAAATTTGTATGTGCCAAACTCCAAACCTTCAAATGAAATTTTGTTTTGTATGCTCGAGCAGCTCATGTTTCAACTAGGGCTGCCTATATCTTCCATGCTAGGTGGGTTATTCTCAAGAGGAGTGGACTCCGCTCCTCATTCACGAGAAAGGGCCGGTAACCGGGATGCCTAGTCCCATGATCCAAAAGGATAAAAGCAAATCAATTTAATTAAACAAAACTTCCCCAGGGCTGTTGTTAGTTGGAGGCACTCGTTGTTTCAAGAAAGCCATGGATTGATGCTTGTTGGTGGTGGGGGAGTATAAACTTTTACCATTCTATTTGGGAACTGCCTATAATGCATGTAGTATGGAAGATACAGCCATCTCATAGTTGTTGCGTTGACAGTGAGAGTATGCCGCTCAAAATGTTATTCAATCTCTATTTTAAAATCGAGCTCTGGCACCTCTACAAATTTGTGCTTCCCTCTGCGAAGGGCCTATCTATTTACTTTTATGTTGAGTCATCATCATCTTATTAAAAAGCACCCGCTGGAGAGCACACTGTCATTTGCATTCATTACTATTGGTTTATATTGGGTATGACTTGACTGGATCTCTTTTACCATGAACTAGATCATGACGGCGCGCGTTGCCGCGCCCGTCTATTTTGGCAATAACAAGGTAGGAATATTTCTATAAACATATGGAAGCGTAAACATGGAAATTAAATTTTGCATTAACTATATATGCTTTTAGTAATGCAAGACTTGTAAGCTAAATAACATACAGAGTGAAGAGATTTGAATTATATCTTCTCAGGAGGACGATCTAAGTTATTTAATAGAAAACAATGGAAATTTTAGCCTTTTTTTGTTCTGGAAACTGTGGAGATATAGCCATACATATACGAATAAGATATAATAGATAGGATGCATCCTTTTTATTGCGGGTGATACCTGGGTTGAAACATCTTTGTAAGAGATTTATTTCTATCGGGTGCAGCCATGCCCCGTATACCGATTGCCTGGAAGTGACATATACAAAAAATATATACACCAAGTTCACAAAGGGAGAAAGAACAGTAGGAGTACCAGTTTTGGTAATCAACCTTTTAAATCCCTTTTTGTTGGTGCTACGTGTTATCAACTCACAGTAGGTGTGTACATAGTCAGATGACATGAGGCCTGAATCTGAATGGGACTATTTCACTCTGTTATTGGCGACCTCGCCTCGTTTCATTGAGGCCAATTGATTGCATTGACAAAGATCTGAACTGGACATAATATGGTAGACCACATATCAACTCTGAACTGGACATAATATGGCAGACCACAAATCAACTCAGTGATGGTGTTAATTGACACTTCAGACCAAAAGAAATCACAAACACAAGTAAAATTACCTATGTCATCATGTTATGGGGAATCAACAGGTCGTTTGTTCCCTATGTCTGATTCAGATGCTGAATCTAAGACAGATTAGGGCTGATATATCTATGGCTATCCCCAGTATCTTAGATTAGATGACCTTGTACCAACATGTGCGGCTTAAGGTGCACTATTGTGCACAATCATGCATCAGGCAACATCACAGTAATATAACAACTATGGGTATCTAGCTTCCAAGAATCACCCAAATCAGTAGACCAGTTGTAATGACAAAACCTGCAACAAATGAATAGCAAAGAACAGAATTAGAACTGATAACAACTGGGTGGAGCATAGGTTGTAGGAGGAGAAAAAGATCGGTTGCGATGTTGAAGATGGAAGTGCAACCTGATGGAGAAGCATGGATGTTGTGGTGGAGTTGTGAAAGGTACAAGAGGGGAGGATACATGCCGACGGGAGAGACACCCGAATTAAAAGGAAAAGTATGCATGGAATCAGTAACGTCCCTCCACCATTGGCCGCTGGTGTTAATGGAGTCTGCAAACGGCTGCTTTTACTCCCGAGCGGCCGCAGACGAACGCCAAGCGCCAACGACCTATAGCATCCCATTCGCATCGCTTTCACGGTTTCACCCATTGGAATGCTCGTCCCCTTATTCTTCAGCAAGGGATCGCCGGATCGGTTACCTATGGTGAGTTATCGGACCGAGCTAAAGGGGCTGCATATCGTGCTGCACACGCAGACTCACGACCTTGCGGAGAGGGTGGCATAGAGGCCTTTTTCCCAGCTGCACGGACAGAAATTGCTATGAGTCCATCAGGCCCAATTTAACAACATTTGCCCGAAATTGCCACCAGAGCAGCGGCCACCCCTCGAAAAAAATAAAATAAACAGAGCAGCAGCCCAGTACGTATAGTGCTCGCTGAGCCGGATAGCTGATCGGATGATAAAAAAGATGCTAATGGCCTGAGAGTGCAGGAAAAGTGCTCAGTTATAATGTACTTAAATTACAATGTCTAGTCAATCCTTGATCTTTAAAGGTGCTCTGCATTTATGTTTTGTGGTCTCGGAAAGGGCTAGCGAGATACCATTTTGTTATATCATGTTATGATTGTTTTGAGAAAGTGTTGTCATCCGAGTTTTATTATTATGGCTCGCTAGCTGATTATGCCATTGATATGAGTAATTGTGAGACCTAGGTGTTATTATGAGTATGGCTAGTTCATAATATTTGCTGAAACCTGAATACTGGCTTTGCATGTTTACAACAACAAGAGCAAACATAGTTTGTAAAAGTTTTTCTTTATCACTTTTAGTTTATTAACCGAATTGCTTGAGGACAAGCAAAGGTTTAAGCTTGGGGGAGTTGATACGTCTCCAACGTATCTACTTTTCCAAACACTTTTGCCCTTTTTTTGGACTCTAACTTGCATGATTTGAATGAAACTAACCCGGACTGACGCTGTTTTCAGCAGAACTGCCATGATGTTGTTTTATGTGTAGAAAACAAAAGTTCTCGGAATGACCTAAAAATCCACGGAGACAAGTTTTGGAAAATATAAAGAATAATGGCGAAAGAATCAAGACCAGGGGCCCACACCCTGTCCACGAGGGTGGGGGGCGCGCCCACCCCCCTGGGCGCGTCCCCCTGTCTCGTGGGCCCCCTGACGCTCCACCGACCTCAACTCCAACTCCATATATTCTGTTTCACGGAGTAAAAAATCAGAGAGAAAGTTTCATCATGTTTTACGATACGGAGCCGCCGCCAAGCCCTAATCTCTCTCGGGAGGGCTATCTGGAGTCCGTTCGGGGCTCTGGAGAGGGGGATTCGTCGCCGTCGTCATCATCAACCATCCTCCATCACCAATTTCATGATGCTCACCGCCGTGCGTGAGTAATTCCATCGCAGGCTTGCTGGACGGTGATGGGTTGGATGATATTTACCATGTAATCAAGTTAGTTTTGTTAGGGTTTGATCCCTAGTATCCACTATGTTCTGAGAATGATGTTGCTATGACTTTGCTATGCTTAATGCTTGTCACTAGGGCCCGAGTGCCATGATTTCAGATCTAAACCTATTATGTTTTCATGAATATATGTGTGTTCTTGATCCTATCTTGCAAGTCTATAGTCACCTATTATGTGTTATGATCCGACAACCCCGAAGTGACAATAATCGGGATACTTCTCGGTGATGACCGTAGTTTGAGGAGTTCATGTATTCACTATGTGTTAATGCTTTGGTCGGGTTCTCTATTAAAAGGAGGCCTTAATATCCCTTAGTTTCCGTTAGGACCCCGCTGCCACGGGAGGGTAGGACAAAAGATGTCATGCAAGTTCTTTTCCATAAGCACGTATGACTATATTCAGAATACATGCCTGCATTACATGATGAATTGGAGCTAGTTCTGTGTCACCCTATGTTATAGCTATTACATGAGGAATCGCATCCGACATGATTATCCATCACTGATCCAATGCCTATGAGCTTTTCACATCTTGTGTTTCGCTTATTTACTTTTCCGTTGCTACTTTACAATTACTACAAAATTGCTATCTTTACTTTTGCCACTGTTACCTTTATTATCATACTACTTTGCTACTAAATACTTTGCTGTAGATACTAAGTTATCCAGGTGTGGTTGAATTGATAACTCAACTGCTAATACTCAATAATATTCTTTGGCTCCCCTTGTGTTGAATCAATAAATTTGGGTTGAATACTTTACCCTCGAAAGCTGTTGCGATCCCCTCCACTTGTGGGTTATCAAGACTCCAGAGAATGGCCGGCAACTTGTCAAGCCAGCTGCCGGGTGAACGGATGAGTGGCTCAACGAGTCGCGTCTTGATGCCAGACAGGATGAGTCCATTGGCCCGCTTGACCTGCCCGTTGGACTGCGGGTGTGCAACGGAGGCCAGGTCGAGGCGGATGCCGGAGATGGAGAAGTATTGCTTGAGCGCGCCCTTGGCGAAGTTGGTGTCGTTGTCCGTGATCATGTTGTTCGGCATGCCGTAGCGAACCGCTATGTCCTTGATGAATCGGACGGCTGTTGGCCCGTCCAGTTTCTTGATTGGCCGTGCATCGATCCACTTGGTGAGCTTGTCCGCTGCCACCAGCAGGTGCGTCATGCCGCCTCGAGCGGTTTTGAAGGGTCCCACCATGTCGAGTCCCAGACAGCGAAGGGCCAGGCGATCGGAATGGTGCGGAGTGCTGACGCCGGCTGGTGGCTGTGCTTGCTGAAGCGCTAGCATCCCTCACACTTGAGAAGGAGCGACTCGGCATCTTGGAGGGTCGTGGGCCAGTATAAACCATGGCGGAACGCCTTGGCCACCAGGGATCGCGACGCGGCGTGGTGCCCGCATTCGCCTTGGTGTATGTCGAGGAGGATGTCGACGCCCTGTTCCTGCTTGATGCAGTGCTGGAACACGCTAGTGGAGCTGCGCTTGATGAGCTCGTTGTTGATGATGCTGTAGGTGGACGCCCGGTGCTGCACTTTTCGGGCTTCAGTCTCATCCATGGGGAGAACCCCGTTCTCCAGGAATTCTGATATTGGGAGGGCCCAAGACAGAGCCGTCACCATAGTGAAGACGGCCACCGGGGCGGGTTCCGAGTCGGCAGCCCTCGAGCCGGGTTGAGTAGCCCCCGGGTCGGGGATGGCGATGGCCGGGTCCGGGGTGATGGCAGCCGGGTCGAGCTGAGCAGCCCCCGGGCCGGGTTCGGCAGTCCCTGGGCCGGGTTCAGCAGCCCCCGGGCCGGGTTGAGATGCGGCCGGGTCGTCTGGAACGTGGATGGACTCCGAGTCCGGCGACGGCTTGACGGACGGCTTGTGCAGGTGCTCGAGGGAGACGCCGGACGGGATGGACTGTCGGGATGAGGCGATCTTGGCGAGCGTGTCGGCCGCTTCGTTCTCTGTGCGTGGAACATGGAGGAACTCGCAGCCCTCGAAGGACCCGGACAACTTCTGGACGAGGAAGCGGTAGCTTGCCATGTTGGAGTCGCGGGCGTCCCACTCGCCGGAGCACTGCTGCACCACTAGGTCCGAGTCACCGTAGCACAGTATGCGCCGGATGTCGGGTTCCTTGGCAAGCCGGAGGCCGTGCACAAGGGCTTCGTACTCGGTGACGTTGTTGGAGGCGGCGAAGTGGATCTGGAGTGCGTAGCAGAGTCAGTCGCCCTTCGGGGACGACAGCACGATGCCGGCCCCCAGGCCGAGTCGCTCTTGGACCCGTCGAAAT
>NC_041381.1:585810783-585827998 GCF_002162155.2 Triticum dicoccoides
CAGGGCCTGAGACTTAATCGTGGTGCGGGGCTCGTAGAGGATGGTGTGGCCGGCTAGCTGGAGCGCCCACTTGGCGACCCAGCCAGAGGCATCCCGGCACCCGATGATTTCTCCGATAGGAGCCATGCTCACCATGGTGATGACATGCTCTTGGAAGTACTGCTTCAACTTCTTGGCGGTAAAGTACACCCCGTAACACATCTTCTGGTAGTGCAGGTAGTTCTGCTTGGAGTTGGAGAGCACTTCGCTCAGGTAGTAGACCGGGCGTTGGACGGCTTGGATCTTGCCCTTTTCTGGTCACTCGACCACCAGCACCGTGCTGACCGCCCGCGAGGACGCGGCTATGTAGAGCAACAGCGGCTCCTTGTCGGTCTGCGCGGCCAGGACTGGTGCGGTGGAGAGCATACGCTTGAGGTCTTGGAAGGCCTCGTTTGCCTGGTCATTCCACTCGAACGACTTCGTCTTCTTCATCAGCTGGTACAGGGGTAGCGCCCTCTCGCCCAGCTGGCTTAGAAACCGGCTGACCGAGGCCAAGCATCCGGTGAACTTCTGGACATCGTGCAGCCGAGCCGGCTTGAGCATGCGCTCGATGGCCTTGATCTTTTCCGGATTCGCCTCAATGCCGCGTTCCGAGACGAGGAAGACGAGTAGCTTTCCGGACGGGACGCCAAAAACGCATTTTTCGGGTTAAGCTTGACCTTGTATTCACGGAGGTTGGCGAATGTTTCCTTCAAGTCGTCAAGGAGCGTCAGGTGCTGCTTGGTCTTCACCACGATGTTGTCCACGTAAATGTGGATATTGCGGCCGAGTTGCAGCAGCAGGCATTTCTACATGCAGCATTGGAAGGTGGCGCCGGTGTTCTTCAAGCCGAACGACATGGTGATGTAGCAATACGCCCCAAAGGGCGTGATGAAGGACGTCTTCAGGGCGTCAGCCGAGTCTAGCTTGATCTAGTGGTAGCCGGAGTAAGCGTCCAGGAAGGACAGGAGCTCGAACCCGGCGGTCAAGTCGATGACTTGGTCGATCCGCGGGAGAGCGAACGAATCCTTGGGACAGGCCTTGTTGAGGCTGGTGTAGTCGATACACATGCGCCAGGTCTTGTTCTTCTTCAGGACGAGAACTGGATTGGCCAGCCACTCAGGGTGAAACACTTCCATGATGAAGCCGGCCGCCAAAAGCTTGCTTACCTCTTCGCCAATGGTTCTTCTCTTCTCTTTGGAAAAACGTCGCAGGGGTTGACGGATAGGCTTGGCGTCCTTGCGGACATGAAGTTTGTGCTCGGCGTACTTCCTCAGGATACCCGGCATGTCCTTGGGGGTCCATGCGAAGATATCCCGATTCTCACAGAGGAAGTTGACGAGCTCGCCTTCCTATTTGCTGTCGAGGTGGGCACCTACGACAACGTACTTGCTGCAGCTGGGGTCCTCCGGGTTCAGCTTCACTTTCTTGGTCTCCTTGAAGGGCGTGAAGGCAGCCTCATCGGCCGGGTCCTTGGTTGGGATAGATGCGGCCGAGGCCTCGCCCGCCATGGCGACGATCCGGTCGAGCTGGCGCTGCTCCTCAGCAATGACCAGCGACTCGGCCAGCTTGGTGCCGTCTCGGGCGCACTCCAGGGACTCGCAGTAGTCGCCGGTAATGGTGATGAGGCCCTTGGGACCCGACATCTTCATCTTTAGATACGCATAATGGGGGACCGCCATGAACTTGGCGAGCGCGGGTCGGCCCAGCAGTGCGTGGTACACGCTGGAAAGGTCCACCATCTCAAACCAGATCAGTTTGCGCCGGAAGTGGTTGCTATCATCGAACAGGACGTCGAGCCGGACCCGGCCAATGGGAGAGTAGGAGAGGCCGGGTATAATGCCGTGGAAGATCGTCCGGGTCGGTTCCAGGTCCTCGGGCTTGAGGCCGAGTTTGGTCATTGTGTCGCGGTAGAGGATGTCGATGCTGCTACCGCCGTCGATGAGGACTCGAGAGAACTTTCACGTATGCCGTGCGATGATGGTGGGGTTGAGGACGAGGGCGTAACCACCCAGATTCAGCATGACCGCCGGGTGATCCTCCCGGGTCTAGGTGACCGGGCGGTCCGACCAGTGCATGAACTCTGGTTTGGCCGGAACGACGGTGTTGACCTCCTGCAGAAGGAGGCGCTTGCTACGCTTGACGTCGCCGAGGCTGGTGAAGACGATGTAGGCCACGTTCTGGTCTGGGTAGGCATCGTCGCGCATCGCGCCACTGCTACGTCTTGAGCTTGCGTTGGTTTTCCTTGAAGAGGAAAGGGTGATGCAGCAATAGTAGCGTAAGTATTTCCCTCAGTTTTTGAGAACCAAGGTATCAATCCAGTAGGAGGCTCCTCAAAAGTCCCACGCACCTACACAAACAAACAAAGAACTCGCAACCAACACAATAAACGGGTTGTCAATCCCTTCACGGCCACTTGCGAAAGTGAGATCTAATAGAGATAGTATGATAAGATAAATATATTTTTGGTATTTTATAATATAGATTGGAAAAGTAAAGATGCAAATAAATGTAGATTGAAAGCTTATATGATAAAAGATAGACCCGGGGCCATAGGTTTCACTAGTGGCTTCTCTCAAGATAGCATAAGTATTACGGTGGGTGAACAAATTATTGTCGAGCAATTGATAGAAAAGCAAATAATTATGAGATTATCTAGGCATGATCATGTATATAGGCATCACGTCCGTGACAAGTAGACCGACTCCTGCCTGCATATACTACTATTACTCCACACATCGACCGCTATCCAGCATGCATCTAGAGTATTAAGTTCATAAGAACAGAGTAACACATTAATAAAGATGACATGATGTAGAGGGATAAACTCATGCAATATGATATAAACCCCATCTTTTTATCCTCGATGGCAACAATACAATACGTGCCTTGCAACCCCTATTGTCACTGGGTAAGGACATCGCAAGATTGAACCCAAAGCTAAGCACTTCTCCCGTTGCAAGAAAGATCAATCTAGTAGGCCAAACCAAACTGATAATTCGAAGAGACTTGCAAAGATAACTCAATCATGCATAAAAGAATTCAGAGGAGATTAAAATATTTCTCATAGATAAACTTGATCATAAACCCACAATTCGTCGGATCTCGACAAACACACCGCAAAAAGAGTTACATCGAATAGATCTCCACAAGAGAGGGGGAGAACATGGTATTGAGATCCAAAAAGAGAGAAGAAGCCATCTAGCTAATAACTATGGACCCGAAGGTCTATGGTAAACTACTCACAACTCATCGGAGGGGCTATGGTGTTGATGTAGAAGCCCTCCATGGTCGATTCCCCCTCCAGCGGAGCGCCGACGAAGGCTCCAAGATGGGATCTCGCGGATACAGAAGGTTACGGCGGTGGAAATTGTTTTTCGTTGGCTCCCTGGATGTTTTCGGGGTACGTGGGTATATATAGGAGGAAGAAGTAGGTCGGTGGCCGCCCGAGGGGCCCACGAGACAGGGGGGCGCGCCATGTAGGGGTGGGCGCGCCCTCCAACCTCGTGGCCGCCTCGGCTGCTTCTTGACTTGCAATCCAAGTCCTCTAGATCATGCTCGTTCCAAAAATCACGCTCCCGAAGGTTTCATTCCGTTTGGACTCCGTTTGATATTCCTTTTCTTCGAAATACTGAAATAGGCAAAAAAACAGCAATACGGGCTGGGCCTCCGGTTAGTAGGTTAGTCCCAAAAATGATATAAATGTGTAAAATAAAGCCTATAAACATCCAAAAGGGGTAATATAATAGCATGGAACAATAAAAAATTATAGATACGTTGGAGACGTATCAGCCGCCAGCTGGAGGCGGATGCGGCTGCCTCGCGCCTGGAGCCGGAGCCGAAGGAGGCGGGACGTTGCCCCTCATGATGCGCTTGGTGATGGCGCATTGCCGAAGCATGTACGTGGGCAGTCTTGCGCCGCTGTGGTGCTTGCAGGGGGCGTCGAGCATCTCTTCGAAGCTCATGGCGGGTTGCCACGCCATCTTGCCGGTCTGCCACACTTGGCCACCGGGTCCGCCGCGAGCTCGGTGGCCGCGACGAGCCGGTTGTCGTAGCGCTGCACCGGCTGGTCGGCTTTGCGCTTGTTGTTCTGGTGATGCTGCTGCCGGCTGCTTTCGCCGGCCGACTTTGGAGGGGGAACCGGCTTCGCCTTGCCGGATTCATCCAGGGCCACCTGGATCTTCATGGCGGAGTCGGCGTTGGCGTATTTGTCCGCCATCACCATGACCGCGGCCATGGTGGTCGGCTCAGAGCGTAAGAGCTTGTGCTTGAGGAGGGTGCTGTCTCGGCACCCGCTGACGAAGTACTGGATTGCTTGGATTTCATGGACGCCCTCACAGCTGTTCTGGAGCTCGGTACAGCGTGGGAGGTACTTGCGACCGGTCTCCGTAGGCCCTTGCACGCACATGGCGAGCTGGCTAGGGCGGCCGGGTCGCTTTTAGGTCCCCGTGAAGTTGCGGACGAAGGCTTGCTCAAAATCAACCCACGTGTTGACGCTGCCCATCGGCAGACTGTTCAACCAGGTGCGGGCCGACCCTTGGAGAATGAGCGGTGCGTAGCGCATGGCGAGCCGGTGATTGGCGTCGGTGATGCCAATGGCGGTGGTGTAGTCGGTGAGCCAATCTTCTGGCTTCACGATCCTATTGTACTTGGGGGTGTCGCGGGGGAGCATGAACCCTTTGGGAAAGGGCTCCTCCCGGATGCGTGGGCCGAAGCACGCCGGCCCGATAGCGCCGCTTTCCTTCACCTTCAAGGAGTGAGCGAGCTGGTCGAGGCGGTGGCGAGCGTCGGCATCGTCGATGGCGCGCGGGCCGAGTTGACTGGCGACCAGGCCACGGGGGGCCGGGTCGGTTGGAGCCGGACGCCGGCCATGCTGGCCAGGATTGCGTTGGATCTCCGGGATGGGCTCGTCGCCCAAACCGCCGGAGGCCGTGGCGGCCGGGTTGCGCCGAGTCCAGGCTCGGCCAGAGTGCGCCTCGCCGGGCAGCGAGGAAGCTGTGTGTTGAAGTTTGTCGGGTCTGCCAACGCGGGCGGAACCAGATCCCGCCGGCTTAGCGAGCTGGTTGAGGCGGTCTTGCTGGGTGTTGGCCTCGTTGAGGAGGCCGCGCATCCGCCCGATGTGCTCCTTCAGTTCCTCGCCCGTGAGCTGGTCTAGGTCGACTACGGCTGCCTGGGCGGCGCGCATGTTCTTTGTTGGGATCTCGTAGACGGTAGGGACGACGCCGAGGGCCCGGCCGATCGCTCCTCCCCGGGCACGCACGTCGGCGACCCGGCTCGGCTCGGCCGCGGCGGGCGTGAATCCATAGGCAGCATTGCGCTCCAGCTGAGCGGAATCCAGACGACACTGGGTGGCGGCGCGTGTCTCGGACAGGTCCAACATCTGCTGGCGCCTTTCCTCGAGCTGGGTTTGGGCCTCAGCGACGTTGTTGGCATCGATGTCGGTGCCGATGGGGATGCGGAGGCTCTACATCGCGGCGCGCAACGGATCGGACGGCTCGGTCCGTTCCGCTGTTGCCCTGGCTTCGGCAGCCTTCCTTGTCTTGCTCGATGAGGAGGAGGCGCCGTCGCCGGTGACGAAGACCTCCACGTGGACGGCCATTGCCCCGGCGGAAATTCCACCGCCGAGGGAGAGGGGGGAGTCGGAGTAGCTGAGCACCTCACTGGGGTACTCGTCGCCGGGGGCAAATCAGAGATGCGCAGCGCGGCGAAGGAGGCGGTGAGTGCGCCGACAACGCCGTCCGTCAGCGTGACGGACTCGTCGGAGTAGGAGAGGGGCCCGTCTGAAGCATGCTCCCGGCCAGCTCCTCGAGCTGCCCACGATGGGCACCAACTGTCGTGGTGGGCGCACGGCAGATGCCATGGGATGGCTAAAGAGAGGAGGAGGCTCGAGGGCACTGGTGGGATCCAGAGGCGGGGTTGGTATGAGCGAGCGCGGGACGCAAGACATACCCAGGTTCGGGGCTCTCCGGAGAGATAACACCCCTAGTCCTGCCGAGTGTAGTTTGATGTTCGACAGTACAATGTTGCTCCTAGAGCTGTATGAAGGAGGAAGGAGGGCTGGCCAAGGCTTAGGCTGCTCCTTCTCCCCGAGTGGATGTTACTGTTTTTGGTGGCTAGTTCCTCTCTTGCTTGCTTACTTACTTGCCCGTATGCGCGGGCTCCTGGGGGGTTTTATAGGCCAACCCCTTAGGGATACAATGGTAATGTTACAAGTTGGTAGGTCCAGGTTGTTGGCATCCGGGGACCCGGGCTGGGACCCGCTGGGGGCCTGTGGTTCGCCGGGTTCCCCTAGGTGCAGGCCCCGCGTGCCTAGAGGGACTGTGCACCGTCTTGTCGATCGTCGGGGCGTGGCCGAGTCGAGTCATGTATAGTGGCGCTCTGTCAGGTCGCCGCTTGCTGTCGTCGGCGGTGATGGCGGGGGCACTGTAGCCACGCTGGCCCTGGTCAGCGAGTAGGTGAGGGGCATCGTTGCCACGCTCCGGCTGACCAGAGGCATGGGCGGGGCACTATTGCCTTGGTCATCAGTGGCCAAAGACTCGTCCCGTCGTACGGGCTGGATGGGACGGGAGCTGACCCGTGGTTGGATTGCGGAGCACGCCACGGGTGGAGCTGGCTTGTTGAGGAAGCCTTGGTTGTGCCGGGTTCAGCTGTCCTGTACTAGTTGTTGAGGCTGAGTCGACGTGTCCCGCCGGGTCGGAGAGCTTGGCCGGGTTGCGGGGTTTGGCCGGGTCGAGCGACCTGGCCAAGCGTGTGCCGGCTTGAGGGGCGACGCCGGCCATGTTGTTTTTGAAAAGGATCCGGGTTCCATTGCCTGCCCGGGGTTCATCCCCCCGACAGTTCCTTCAGCACGACGGCGTGGCAACGGTGATGATGAAGTTACCGGCGAAGGGCTTCGCCTAAGCACTACGGCGATATGACCGAGATGTGTAATTGTGGAGGGGGCACCGCACACAGCTAAGACAAATCTTGGAGTGCCTTTGGGGTGCCTCCTGCCCACGTATATAAAGGAGGGAGGAAGAGGAGGCCGGCCCTAGAGGGGGCGCGCCAAGGGGGGGAGTCCTACTTGGACTCCCGGTCCAAGTAGGATTCGCCCCGCCCCTTTCCTATTCCAACTAGGAGAAGGAAGGGAAGGATGAAGAGGGGAGAAGGAAGGAGGGACGCGGCGCCCCCCTAGTCCAATTCGGACCAACCCATGGGGGGGCACCCCTTGAGGCCCTTCTCTCCTTTCCCGTATGGCCCATTAAGGCCCACTACTTCCCCCGGCGAATTCACGTAACTCTCTGGTACTCCGAAAAATACCTGAATCACTCGGAACCTTTCCGATGTCCGAATATAGCCTTCTAATATATCGATTTTTACCTATCGACCATTTCGAGACTCCTCGTCATGTCTGTGATCTCATCCGGGACTCTGAACAAACTTCGGTCATCAAATCACATAACTCATAATACAAATCGTCATCAAACGTTAAGCGTGTGGACCCTACGGGTTCGAGAACTATGTAGACCTGACCGAGACACATCTCCGGTCAATAACCAATAGCAGAACCTGGATGCTCATATTGGCTCCTACATATTCTACGAAGATCTTTATCGGTCAAACCGCTTAACAACATACGTTGTTCCCTTTGTCATTGGTATGTTACTTGCCTGAGATTCGATCGTCGGTATCATCATACCTAGTTCAATCTCGTTACCGGCAAGTCTCTTTACTCGTTCTGTAATGCATCATCTCGCAACTAACTCATTAGTCACACTGCTTGCAAGGCTTATAGTGATGAGCACTACCGAGAGGGCCCAGAGATACCTATCTGAAACACGGAGTGACAAATTCTAATCTCGATCTATGTCAACCCAATAAATACCTTTGGAGACACCTGTAGAGCATCTTTATAATCACCCATTTATGTTGTGAAGTTTGATAGCACACAAGGTGTTCCTCCGGTATTTGGGAGTTGCATAATCTCATAGTGTGAGGAACATGTATAAGTTATGAAGAAAGCAGTAGTAATGAAACTGTAACGATCATAATGCTAAGCTAACGAATGGGTCTTGTCCATCACACCATTCTCCTAATGATGTGATCCCGTTCATCAAATGACAACACATGTCTATGGTTAGAAAACATAACCATCTTTGATAAACGAGCTAGTCAAGTACAAGCATACTAGGGACACTTATGTTTTGTCTATGTATTCACACATGTACAAAGTTTCTGGTTAATACAATTCTAGCATGAATAATAAACATTTACCATGAAATAAGGAAATAAATAATAACTTTATTATTGCCTCTAGGGCATATTTCCTAGCAGCAGCTGTCGGGCTTCAACATGGAGCAGGCGGAGGCGGAGTTCACCGTCGCCCAGTCCGACGAGATGACGGAGCAGCAGACCATCCTGGAGTCCATCCAGGATGAGACCTATGTGGAAGCCAACCGGGCGCTCCTCTGGCGGGAGCAGGCGGAGTCCGATGCGCTCTTCGTCGTACTCGACGCGGAGATGGAGGCGGAGGAGCCGGAGCTACAGCTGCAGCCCATGCGGCCAGAGCCGGGCACGGAGATCGTCGACATCTCCGACATCGAGTAGCTAGGTGATCGACGTAGTATGTAGGTTTATTTTAGTTTGCATGTCTTTATATGAATTTGAGATATAATATGAGATGTCCGGCTGTAACCGTGGAAATTTGAGGCATGCCTGATCAGTGCCCGCGGCTGTTTGAGGGACGGGATCTGCCTAGTCCGGCTGTAAATGCTCTTAGTAGGTTGCCTATTTGCTCGGCTGACCCGCAAGAGGAGTTGTTGTTTTGCATCCCTACAATCACAAGAGCAGAATTTAACTTTACAAATAGGTTTATTTGTTATATCAATTTTTTATCAATATATGGGTGGAGTTTTTCAAAAAAAATTTGAGCAATACCAGGTCAGGAAATAGCTGGCTGTCCAACAAATAAATAGAGACCTCGGCATCAACATTTTACCTAATAAATAAGACTAAATCACCAACAAGAAGTCTCTTTCCACCGATAAATTGGCTCCAGCCAGTAGTCAGCATATGCCTTTTAGGCTGGCCTGGTGAAGAGGAAGAGAAGCAATCATAAAATTACAAATTAATGCATTTTTCCTTCCAAAAGAAAATAGTCAAATGGATTAAATCTTGAAGGAACGGGATTGTAGGCCAAAACAGATATATTACACACAACAAGTGGGAAACACGCGGCGCCCACTCGCGTATGCCATGTCGGATCGAGCGGTGTGATTGGGTATAGGGATTTTTCTCGCTCGGTTTCCTTATATGTGCCCGTTCTCGGATACGCGTGCCTCCTCTATCTTTCCTCATGTTTACCGACTCAAATGAGCTTATCAGACAACCAGTGCTCGGCGTTATAGGTTAGGCACAGTGTTGGTGGTATTTTATGCTCTGAAACCAATGTGATATCAAATTGTTACTCTAACTCCAGCGGTGGTGGTTTTGGGTAAATAATGGCCTCCCATCCAATCATAAAAATTAAGGGTGTTTTTGATGGCCGAGAAGGTAAAAAAAAGTGTTGTCTCGGGACATCCAATCATAAAAATGTATTCAGAAAATTCACAGTGAGCCTAATATTTTGGCCAATCAATAAAAATACCCATAGGAAAAGGTTTCACTAATCCAGCATTTTTTTTTACGGGAAGAACACTTGTTTACCCGAGAGACCGGATTTTTCACCGGTGAACGGGAGAGCCGTGCGGCGTGGCGAGACCGTGGCCCCGATCTCCCTCACACGTGGATCGCGCCTGGACCTATCCGCTCCGCCCTCTCCAATCAGCGAGCCGCCTCGTTTCTCTCGGGCCGGAGCGCCCTCCCTCTCTCTCAGTCAACAGCCGATCTCCAAAATTTCCTGCCCCTCCTCGCTTCTCCATCCTTCTCCGCCGATCTCTCGCCGGAGCCCGGCCAGGCTCCGAGCTCACCGAGCCCAAACCCCTATTTATACCCCGCGGAGGCAGAGCGGCATCCTCCATTCCCAGGGTCAGCCAGCCGAGAGGGGGATGACTTCGGAGATGAGCCTCGTCCACTGCCTCCCGCTGCTCCTGCTGCTGCTCTCGGCCTCGGCCGTGGTCGCGGCCGCGGGCGGCGGGGAGAAGGACGTCTCGGCCTCGGACTACGAGGCGCGGTTCGAGGCGTGGTGCGCGGAGCACGGCAAGGCGTACGCGACGCCCGGGGAGCGCGCGGCGCGGCTCGCGGCCTTCACGGAGAACGCGGCCTTCGTCGCGGCGCACAACGCCGGCGCCGCCGCCAATAGCGGCGCGGGAGGATCCCAGTCGTACACGCTCGCGCTCAACGCGTTCGCTGACCTCACGCACGACGAGTTCCGCGCCGCGCGCCTCGGGCGCCTCGCCGTCGGCCCGGTCCCCCTCGGGGAGCCGCGTTCGTCCGGGGGCTTCGAGGGCGGCGTGGGCGCCGTGCCCGACGCGCTCGACTGGAGGCAGAGCGGCGCCGTCACCAAGGTCAAGGACCAGGGCAGCTGCGGTGAGCGCCACGCTTCTGAATCTCTTCTTCTACAATATACTACTTGACATTGCAGGGCTCTTCTGTTTGTCTCCGTCAGAGTTTTGCTGTTTGTGTAGATGTTGGGTTCTAATGCTAAAACCTAGAGATCGAGATATGTTAGTACGTAGGTGCATCAAAAGTGTAGTGATACTGAAGATCTGGATGACCGAGGCATTGTTGCAGCAAATGATTCCAAGAACTAGAATCCATGGCAGGGAGCAGCGGCTGACGCATATAAGCTAACCTTCCTCTGACATAACTCATTAGGTAACCCATTGATTGGTTAGCGCTTGGCATTTAGCACCATGTTTACCTGAAGTACTTATCATCATGGCCGGTTAGAGAAGATGTTGAAAATATGTCTCTGTTTAGTTTTTTCCCAGCCCAATTTGCAAGTTTACTGACTAATTTCTCCAAGCTATGCTGGTTTGTAGTCACCTATACTCTTCTCAACGGTAGATTCACGGACTTTTTTGTCCTTGAAAATGTGAAACATATCAAGGTATTGAAATGATTACTTGGAAAAATAGATAGATAGATAAATTAGAGAAAGAATTATGTCTCTAACCCCTTATGTGGTTCGTAGGTACTGTTGCTTTTTAGGGCTTCCCACACAAGAGAGTTACTTCTAATCTTTCTGTTAGCTTTTGCCATGGAAGTAGCTATCTGCTGCTTCATTGTGTAGTCCAGTTGTGCATTACAGGTTAAATAAGAATCTCGGAAAAAATGTTATGCTTCAGCAATCCAGAATTCTAGGTTTGGGGTTATCTTAGGTTGCCCATGGGCGATGCCTATACTGAAAATGGGTAATTAGATATGACAGCAACATAAGAACTGTGTCAGCAATCTTGTTTTACAGATTAGGATATGGTTTCCTTTTATTCAAGGGCCTTGAACTTGGAAGTACTTTTTTTCAGATTTGATAGTTGGTGCTACCTCATTTCTTATTACTAAACCGCACCAGTACATACTGTTAATGTGGTCTGGATTGTCGTTCAGGTGCTTGTTGGAGCTTCTCTGCTACAGGTGCCATGGAAGGAATAAACAAGATCACGACGGGCTCTCTTCTCAGCCTTTCTGAACAGGAACTAATCGATTGTGACAGATCCTACAATGCTGGTTGTGGCGGTGGGCTCATGACCTATGCTTATAAGTTTGTGATTAAAAATGGTGGGATTGACACGGAGGATGATTACCCGTTTCGTGAAGCAGATGGAACATGCAACAAGAACAAGGTAAGATGGACGTGCAGCCGTGTAGAAAACTACCTTGAGCATGTTTAGGCACATGATGTGTCATATTCATGTGATTTGTCTGCTTGTTTTGCAGCTGAAAAAGCATGTGGTAACAATCGATGGCTACAAGGAGGTGCCTCCTAGCAAGGAAGACTTGTTACTACAAGCTGTTGCCCAGCAACCCATTAGCGTAGGAATATGTGGCAGCGCTAGAGCATTTCAGCTATACTCCCAGGTTTGAATGCAATTGTGCTCTCATTAACTTATTTAACACAGTTCTACCACACCTTTTACTTGACTTCCACTATTTTCATATTCAGGGTATCTTCGATGGTCCATGCCCAACATCTCTTGATCATGCTGTCCTAATTGTGGGATATGGTTCTGAAGGTGGCAAGGATTATTGGGTTGTGAAAAATTCCTGGGGTGAAAGATGGGGAATGAAGGGCTATATGCATATGCACCGAAACACTGGCTCATCGTCAGGTATCTGTGGCATAAACATGATGGCATCTTTCCCCACAAAAACAAGCCCGAATCCTCCTCCTTCACCTGGCCCTGGCCCAACCAAATGCAGCGTTTTTACCTCCTGCCCTGAAGGATCCACCTGCTGTTGCTCATGGCGTGCCTTGGGATTCTGCCTTTCCTGGAGCTGTTGCGAGCTGGATAATGCAGTTTGCTGCAGTGATAACCGTTCTTGTTGCCCCCATGACTATCCTATATGTGATACAGCTAGGGGACGTTGCTTGAAGGTAAACACTAGAGGTTTTATGCATTCCTTATTTTAGCTTTCACCATGTTTGTGATTTAGAAAACTGACCTTCCTGAGAGCCTGATATAGTTAAGCTTGAAAAATGCTTTAGAGCATTCTTCCTTCCATGTTAATTTTTCTTGATATCCCGTTTCAGTTTTTGTACGTACAGACTGTGTTATAGCCTTGTAAGTTAGTCAGGTTTCCAACGTGTGTAAACATATACGAAACTGGATAAAGGCTGTGTACGCTGATGACTGATCATTTGGTGAATTTACTGTTTCAGGGCAATGGCAACTTCTCCAGCATAGAGGGAATCAAGAGGAAGCAAGCTTTCTCCAAGGTTCCCTCTTGGAATGGTTTGTTGGAACTGCTGGATCAATAGACATACAAAAAATTACGGATCACAGGTAAGATCATGTCAACTTGGTTTGTGCACTACTGTCATTATCATCATCCTTAATGTGATCGCCCCTCCCCTCCTGAACCCCTTATATTGACCATGATCACCTTTTCTCCCAGACAGATACACATGTGCGCATGATCTTATACAAGCGGCGGGGGTTCGCTGCGTTCTTGAAGTGTTCTGCCGCATTGTATGCTCCCATAGTCTCTATCTGCTGGCTGTCTTGCAGAGCTGTCCAATGTCGTTATGAGAGACAAAAAGGAGATGTCCAGAACTCCAAAATTTTAGTGTGTATTGGTGAGTCATCGCAGCTGGTACTGTATTGTATATTTCCATGATAGTACGTGTCAGGTACTCAGGTTAGCCTATGATGGGTTCAGTCAGATATTGGTTACATGGCACAGATGGTTTATTTGTACTCAGCTTGTACTAGATGTGAGAGAACCGCCCATAATACAATAAAGAGATAGGTGCATCAGGTTCAGTAATCTGTTTGTGGCTGTGTTTATGCAACCATTTTCGAACATGGCTCCAGCAACTGTACAACCATGGTGACCATGGTTAATCTTTGTTTAACCTGCTATATATGGTTAATCTTAACATGGTCACATTGTTCATCTTTTTTTTTGAAGCTTCTTGGGTTAGCCTTTGCTTCGCCGGAACCAAGAAGGTGATGCTCAGCGAGGGACGCGTTCACCCACGGCTGGCCGCGCACCCGGTGCCGACAAGAGAGGGCATCCTCGCACGGACGAACATGTTCCCAACCTCGATACACCGTCCAAAGGGGCAGCGTGCGGCGAGCCACCCATCCCAGCCGAGCCACCTGCGCCGCCAGTTGGATGCCTGACGGGATGGGCAACGTTCGCCGGCTCCAGTTGGAGCACGCGCGCCAAGTGCTTCACGATTCCCCCGCGGCAAAGCCGTGCGACCACTGTAATCTCGGGGTGCCGTCCAGTTCAAAGCCCGCCATCTCAAACTCGTTGCCGTGTGCCATCACCACCGCACTGCCAAATTCGTTCCTTATTCGTGTGCAGCTTGAGGCCGTGAACAGGGTGACAGTTTTCTACCCTGTCAACCATCAAAAGTTACTCTCGAAAAAGGATGACACGCATCAATAACACTACATGATCAACATGTGCTCGCTCGCGAAAGGTTCGACAGGGAATCCTGCAAAGGTAATTACTGTTCCGCTCCGTCTCTCACAGCCCACACACCAGCCGAATCCAGCCACCCACACACCCCGAAAAAATCATTCCAGAAGGTGATGTAAAACGGCAATTTTTGTGTGGAGAATAACTAGGGAAGGTAAAAAAAAAAAAAATCTGTAGTTCTCCATTGCCGAATTTGCTGCGCGGCACGGCGGATGGGCGAAAGGAGAATATATGACAGACAACACCGGGGAAAAGATTAGATTGGGTTGTTCTCCATTTTGTGGAAAGATTGCGTTGTTCTCCATTTCGCGTGAATTGGCTCCAGCACGCCGGAGAATCCAGTTCTCCTGGTTGCTTTCAGTTCTCCCCAGCCGTTAAACGCGGCTGCCTGCTTGCGACAGTGGCTGCTTTTCGCCTGCCCTTCTTGCTCTGGTGATCCTATAAATTGGGCGGGTCGGTGTTTCTTCGTGTGTCAGTAAGCTCAGAGAGTAGTAGTAGTAGCAGCAGCAAGGTGATAGTAAGAGGAGGCGCAGTTTGAACCCTCCATCTCTCAAAGTGATTTGAGGCTATTGGCAGGACCGAAATATGGTACACTACTCTGTTTTTGCTCATGACCTTGTGTCTGCATGTTTAGTTTCCTCGTTTTCTGGAATATGTGTGTGTAAACAATGGAGAAATTAGATTCTGAGCATGAACAAAATCTTCAGAAATATCCTTTGGTTAAGGATTACAGTGGACATTATAAACCTTTGAGGTTTTCATTTCCAAAAAAAAAGTTGAGTTGTAGGCCTCTAGAAATTGTTCGGATCAACCACTGAACTCACATTACATCGATACTTTTCTGTTGTCCATGGAAAGCATGCTGACTGAATGTCCTGACATCAATTTGATTTCATAGGCAATGAGATGTAAACACTGTATTTTCTTCAAGGATCTATAGTTTCTAGCATCCAATTCACTGACCATGATCTAACAAAATATCGGTGGCCTTGCCTAACAGAGCATCATGAGCGCCGCCAATGGGAAGAGCCCCATAGTGGTTGGGCCCTGGGGAGGGACAGGAGGATGCCCCTGGGACGACGGCGTGTACTCGACGGTGTGCCAGATCATGATCACCCATGGTGCAGCCGTCGACTCGATAAGAATCCAGTATGACCTGAAAGGACAATCGGTCTGGTCACAGACGCACGGGAGCACCGAGGACGGGTCTGAAACAGATAAGGTCTGGCCAGCTAAATCCTCAGTTAAATGATTTCAGGCTTCTGTAAAGATTTTTTAGTTTTCATTTTCTGAACAAAATTATTCAGACTTTTTATGTCTGATGATGCAGGTGAAGCTAGATGTTCCCGGAGAAATCCTTCTGTCCGTGAGCGGCTACTACGGATCGGTCTGCGGCAGTCCGGTGATCATAAGATCACTGACGTTCCAGAGCAACCGATCCAAGTACGGACCCTTCGGCACCGAGGACGGGACGCCGTTCTCGCTCCCGGTGAGCAGCGGCAAGATCATCGGCTTCCATGGGCGGTCCGGGTCGTACCTCAACTCCATCGGCTTCTACCTGAAGCAAGTCCACGTCCCGATCCCGAGTCCCCCGAGCTACCCAGCCTCGCCCCAGCTCCCGACGGCGGCGTACAGCAGAAATGGCTATACCGTCACCGAGGTTGACGATGAGCATGACATGGCCCTAGCAGTGAGCAACCGGGCCGACAGCTACGCCGTTTACGGCACCGGTTACCCTAAGCAGCAGTACGCGCATCCGTCTCCGGACTACCACGATGGATCGATCATGAATAAGGTGTGGTGTGGTGTCACATGCTTTTGCACCCTTTGTAAGTATGTCTGGTGATGGCTCTGCAGTTTTTGTGTTCTGAAAGTTGTGAACTTTGGTTGTGCAGATGGTTTCGTACCCTAGCTCGTACAGGGCGGCCGTGAGCGGGCCGGAGACGCACGGCCCGTGGGGCGGCAGCGGCGGCACCATCTTCGACGACGGCGTGTACACCGGCGTGTGGCAGATCAACCTGACCCGCGCGGTGGGGGTCACCTCCATGAAGGTGCTCTACGACCGGCACGGGCAGGCCGTGTGGGGCAACAAGCACGGCTTCAGCAGCGGCGTCCCACCCGACAAAGTAATCAATGTAATCATGTCGTAGATGACTGTGCTGATGAGTGATGACCTGACTGACGCGCGCTCGTGGTTTGTTGCAGATCGCGTTCGACTTCCCGTCGGAGGTGCTGACCCACATCACCGGCTACTACGGCCCGACGATCATCATGGGTCCGACGGCGGTGAGGTCGCTGACGTTCCACACTAACCGGCGGCGGTACGGCCCCTACGGGGACGAGTACGGCACCTACTTCTCCACCAGCTTCGCCGACGGGCGGGTCGTGGGGTTCCACGGCCGGGAGGGCTGGTACATCGACGGCATCGGCGTGCATGTCCAGCGGGGCAAGGTGCCGTCGTCCCTCAGGCGGGCCGCCAGCAGGAGCCCGTCGCCGGCGCCGCGGTCCGACTACGACCCGAGCGACGTGGACGAGGAGGTTCCCTACGCGGCCATGGTGAAGGAGCCGGCGGCGGCGGGGCCGGGGCCGTGGGGCGGGCCGGGGGGCCGGGCGTGGGACGACGGCGTGTACGCCGGCGTGAACCAGGTGTACGTGACGCGGGGCGCCCTCATCGGCTCCATCCAGATCCAGTACGACCGGGGCGACCGGTCGGAGTGGTCGGCACGGCACGGCACCAGCGGCCACATCACCCACCGGGTGAAGCTGGACGCGCCGCACGAGGTGCTCACCTGCGTGCGCGGCTACTACAACGCCGACCCGGCCGAGGGGCCCCGCGCGCTGCGCTCCATCACCTTCGTCAGCAACCGCGGCAGGTACGGGCCGTTCGGGGACGAGGTCGGCACGTACTTCTCGTCGCCGGCGACGGCCGAGGGGAAGGTGGTCGGGTTCCATGGCCGGAGCGGGCAGCACCTCGACGCCATCGGGGTGCACATGCAGCACTGGCAAGGGGACCGCCGGGCCGCGCCCAAATACGTCCTGTCAAAGTACCTCTTCTGAGTGATACGAGACGGCGAATAATCCTACACGTACAGGCCGTTTACAGGGTTGTTACAGAGCCTTCTTTAAA
>NC_041381.1:585828452-585887095 GCF_002162155.2 Triticum dicoccoides
CACTCTCCTTTCCAATCACCCTTTGCCATGTCAGCATGTAATCCCAACCCGTAATTGCATGTATGTGTAGCATTGCTCCGAGACGGCGCACTTGTGGCTGCTAGCTAGACGTACGTTGATTATTCTTGCGATTTTGCGGAAAAATTACAGCGATGGAGTAAAGTAAATTTCTTTGTGACGGTCATGAAATAAATTGGAAAACGTTTAATATCTATCGACTGATTTTTTGATCGCGTAAGCCGCCTGGTGCGCCGTCAGATTAACGGCCGCGCGTGGTGCACTAGGGTCGTGTTTGGTTGCCTGTGTGAGGTCCAACCAGGTCCGCGCGGGAAAGGATTCAGCCTGTTTGGTAGCCCGCATACACTATTGGGCCTGCATCGCACGCTTCTTAAAGCACCTCAGGGTCTGGCTCACTGGAAACGCATGAATCGGTAGTTTCTCCAGGGCCAGGCCCGAGCGGTGCACGTGGGCGGGCGCGGCTGCATGTGCGCGACCACGCTCGAGAAGCCGCGTTGCTTCCCGAAGCACCGGCAGTTATTAGCCTCACTGCCCCTCACCGCTCCCTCTCCTCACTCTTCCCCACTCTCCCAACTCTCACCGGCGGCGGCGGATCGGAGCATACGAAGAAGACTACCGGACTCAATCACCGGCGGCGGCGGATCGGAGCAGAGAAGAAGACCAACGGACTCCCCAATGGCGGTAAGCACTTCTCTCTCTTCCACATGAACGCTAGATTCGATCCACGGCGAACGGGAATGGGGAATAGAGGTAGCTAAGCATAGGGGTAAATCATACTAGTTCATAGCAGTTCATACATGCAAGATCGGTAGGTTTAGGGATTGGGGGATAGGGGAATAGGGGGAAAGGGGGTATAGAACAAACACCGGCTGACCGCGGCTGCCGTCACCGGCGTGCGGAGCGGCTGGTCGAGCCGTTGGCCTTCATCTTCTTCTTCATCGCCGTGCGGGCCGGCGGATCGTCCTCGTCGTCCTCGGCAGAGTCGAGGTCGATCTGCCAGGTAGGATGGACTGGCTCCGGCGCCCTACCTGGCATGCGCACCGCCTGTTCTTCCTCCTCCTTAGGATCCCCGCCGATGACCGGCGGCGGCGCGATACCCGTCTCCCAGTATACTGCGGCACGGCGGTCATTAGGAGCAAAGTGGTTCTTGTACTTGCGCCACTTCTTCCTCTGTTTAGGGTCGCCGGAGACGGCCTGATTCATGGCCCAGCGAAGGATGTCAAATGCCATCGCGCCCTTCACTGGGTCAGGAATCAGCGTCTTCAGCTCATCTTGAGTGGCCTTCGTGAGCACGGCATTGGATTCCTTCTGCATTGCCGGCATGGAGCCGAAGTTCGAGCACACCTCCATGGTGTTCTCGAACTTGGTACGGTCACCAGCCGTCCACCCGAGGAAGAAGGCCCTCCAGCCAATACCCCAAGGGAAGGGGTTGCCGTTGGAGCTTGAGCTAGAGCTCATGGTGATGGGGAGGAGGAAGGTTGACAGTGAGAGAAGAGAGGGGTGGGTAAATAGTGGTGGGAAGGGTGAGTAAATATAGGGGGGGTGGAGGGGAGGACAAGAGTGACAGTCATGCCGTTTTAACTGCAAGCTCTTGAATTAGCCATGAACTCTGCGCAATGCCTGACTCCATGACTTGTGTGCAGATCGAGGATAGCAATGCGATGGGCACGGAGGTGCTCCCGGCCGTTGACAGCAAGGGAAAGCAGCCCCTTCACCCAATGCCTGGCGAGGTTGAGCTGTCGCCCACCGCCGAGGAAGACCCGAAGACGCCTGAGGGTGGCAATGACGAGGGCATGGAGGATCCCCCCCAGCAACAAGCGCCACAACTACGGCCACTACCATCAGGAGGATGGCCCAACTCACTTCTGCAAGGTCATTCTTGCACCGAAGCTTGAGTGCATCCCCATGCCCCTGGACTTCACCAAGCACTTCGTCGCGGTGCCGACGGAGTTCAAGCTCAGGAACAACACCGGCTGCTCCTAGAAGGTGACGGTCAAGCTGATGAACGGCAGGGTGACCCTGGATCAGGGTTGGGCCACCTACACAGCCGTTCATCAGATCAAGATCGGCTACATGGTGACGTTCAAGCTCCTCACTCCCGACACCCTCAAGGTCATCATCTTCGACGACGATGGCATTAAGGTCATCAACAAGTGCGGGAAGCACGACAAAGCCTTCGCCGCCAAGGAGTAGGGCTGGGGCCTCCCTAAGTACTATCGAGTCTGCTATGGTTTATGCGTAGAATTGTTATGAACTGTCGTACTGCTTATATCTAAATTATCTAGTTGATGCTCTGTTTATACTCTGTTGTGCTTATGATGTGTGCTGCCAAAGTGTGGTGGTAACCTCACCAACTAGCCAAAGAGGTTACCACACATCAGGCCTTGCATACAACCAAACACCATGCCTTGGGTTTGTGGACTAACATGCAGGCAACCAAACACCAGGCAGTGTGGTTCAGCCCATGCAGGTAAGAGGGCATGCAGGCAACCAAACAACATGCATATGGTGCATTTGAGGCTGCATTTGCATAGCCAGCTTGGATGGAGAAGTGTATGCGATGCAGGCACTGTAGCAAACAGCAACCAAACACGCCCTAGTTGAGCGCGTGATACGTCTCCAACGTATCTATAATTTTTGATTGTTCCATGCTATTATATTACCCGTTTTGGATGTTTATGGATTTTATTTTACACATTTATATCATTTTTGGGACTAACCTACTAACCAGAGGCCCAACCTGCATTGCTGTTTTTTTGCCTATTTCGGTATTTCGAAGAAAAGGAATATCAAACGGAGTCCAAACGGAATGAAACCTTCGGGAGCGTGATTTTTGGAACAAACGTGATCAAGAGGACTTGGAGTGCAAGTCAAGAAGCTGTCGAGGCGGCCATGATACATCTCCAACGTATCTACTTTTCCAAACACTTTTGCCCTTGTTTTGGACTCTAACTTGCATGATTTGAATGAAACTAACCCGGACTGACGCTGTTTTCAGCAGCACTGCCATGATGTTGTTTTATGTGTAGAAAAGAAAAGTTCTCGGAATGTCCTGGAAACCCACGCAGGCACTTTTCAGATTTAATAAGAATTTTTGGCGAAAGAATCAAGGCCAGGGGGCCCACGGGCTGTCCACGAGACAGGGGGCGCGCCCTCCTATCTCGTGGGCCCCCCGGACCTCCTCCGACCTCAACTCCAACTCCATATATACCGTCTCGGGGAGAAAAAAATCAAGGAGAAAGTTTTATCGCGTTTCACGACACGGAGCCGCCGCCAAGCCCTAATCTCTCTCGGGAGGGCTGATCTGGAGTCCGTTCGGGGCTCCGGAGAGGGGGATTCATCGTCGTCGTCATCATCAACCATCCTCCATCACCAATTTCATGATGCTCACTGCCGTGCGTGAGTAATTCCATCATAGGCTTGCTGGACGGTGATGGGTTGGATGAGATTTACCATGTAATCAAGTTAGTTTTGTTAGGGTTTGATCCCTAGTATCCACTATGTTCTGAGATTGATGTTGCTATGACTTTGCTATGCTTAATGCTTGTCACTAGGGCCCGAGTGCCATGATTTCAGATCTGAACCTATTATGTTTTCATGAATATATGTGTGTTCTTGATCCTATCTTGCAAGTCTATAGTCACCTATTATGTGTTATGATCCGACAACCCCGAAGTGACAATAATCGGGATACTTCTCGGTGATGACCGTAGTTTGAGGAGTTCATGTATTCATTATGTGTTAATGCTTTGGTCCGGTTCTCTATTAAAAGGAGGCCTTAATATCCCTTAGTTTCCACTAGGACCCCGCTGCCACGGGAGGGTAGGACAAAAGATGTCATGCAAGTTCTTTTCCATAAGCACGTGTGACTATTTACGGAATACATGCCTACATTACATTGATGAATTGAAGCTAGTTCTATATCACCCTATGTTTTAACTATTGCATGAGGAATCGCATCCGACATAATTATCGATCACTGATCCATTGCCTACGAGCTTTTCACATATTGTTCTCCGCTTATTTACTTTTCCGTTGCTATTGTTACAACTACTACAAAAACCCCAAAACAATTACCTTTACTTTTGCTACTGTTACCATTATTATCATACCACTCTTGCTACTAAATACTTTGCTGCAGATACTAAGTTATCCAGGTGCGGTTGAATTGACAACTCAACTGCTAATACTCAAGAATATTCTTTGGCTCCCCTTGTGTCGAATCAATAAATTTGGGTTGTACTTCACCCTCGAAAGCTGTTGCGATCCCCTACACTTGTGGGTTATCAAGACTAATTTCTGGCGCCGTTGCCGGGGCTCCTAGCTCTATTCTCTGAGTCACTTGGGATTTATATCTGTTGATCACTATGAAGAACTTGAAAGACGCTAAGACCAAGATCTATCCCTCAACTACGAGGGAAGGTAAGGAACTGCCATCTAGCTCTGCACTAGATTCTCCTTCCGTTATTAGTAAGCTTGCGACACCTAAACCTTCTACTGCTATGAATTCTGATATGTCGCATGTTATTGATGATGACACTTCTGCTATGCATGATGAAACTACTTCTGTGCGTGATACTACTTTGCCATTAGGTGAATTTTTAGATGAACAACTTGCTATAGTTAGGGGGAATGAAAATATTGAAGATGCTATTGATGATAGTGATGATGAACGTTCCCCAATGATTATGTTTTACCTTTTGTTCCTAAGGGTTATGTTATGAATGAAAAAGCTGCTATGGAAATTCTTGCTTGTAATGATAGATCTGATCTTAAGAAATTATTAGCTAAATGGAAGCAGCAGTCTCTTAATGCTAGAATGAAACCCGATCCTACTTTTGCTACTTCACCTATCTGTGTTACTGATAAGGATTATGAATTCTCTGTTGATCCTGAGATTATTACTTTAGTTGAATCTGATCCTTTTTATGGCCTTGAATCTGAAACTGTTGTGGCACATCTTACCAAGTTGAATGATATAGCCACCCTATTTACTCATGATGAGAAGTCTTGCTATTTATATATCCTTAAGATATTTCTGTTCTCATTAAAGGGTGATGCTAAGACTTGGTATAATTCTCTTTCTCCTGGTTGTGTGCGTAGTCCCCAAGATATGATTTATTACTTCTCTGCTAAATATTTCCCTGCTCATAAGAAACAAGCTGCCTTGCGGGAAATATATAATTTTGTGCAAATCAAAGAAGAGAGTTTCCCACAAGCTTGGGGGAGGATTCTCCGGTTACTTTATGCTTTGCCTGATCATTCTCTTAAGAAAAATGAAATACTTGATATCTTTTATAATAGACTAACCAACCTCCAAGGACCACTTGGATAGTTCTGCTGGTTGTGTTTTCAGGGAAAGAACAGTCGACGAAGCTGAAATACTATTGAATAATATGTTGACTAATGAGAATAATTGGACTCTTCCCGAGCCAGTTCCTAAAGTAATTCCTGAACCAATTGAGCCAACTCCTGAGCCTATTCCTAAACCCACTCCAAAGAAGAGAGGTGTTTTATTTCTCAGTCCCGAAGATATGCAAGAGGCAAAGAAATCAATGAAAGAAAAATGTATTAAAGCTGAAGATGTTAAGAATTTACCTCCCATTGAAGAAATAAATGGTCTTAATTTACCGCCTGAAGAATCACATTGTCTTGATAACCCAACACAGGTAGTAAAGGTAAATTCTCTCTATAGATATGATAAAGTTGAAATACCCTCTACTAAATTTCATAGCCCATGCTTAGATGAATTTGATGACTTTATGGCTAGACAAGAAAGTTTTAATGCTTATGTTGGTAGAGAGTTAAAGAATAATGCTTTCGAGATAGGACGCGTAGGTGATAATCTGGCTAGAGTTAAAGATGAACTTCATCGTGTTAACAAATATGCTTCTATGGTTGCTACTCAAGCTGAGAAAGTACTCAAAGCTCAAAATGATTTGCTTGATGAATTGAATAATAAAAATGACTTTGCTGTTAGAGTGGCTACTAGAACTGGTAGAATGACTCAGGAGCCTTTGTATCCTGAAGGCCACCCTAAGAGAATCGAGCAAGATTCTCAGAGAAACAATTTAGAGGCACCTAGTTCTTCTAAAAAGAAGAAGAAGAAAGACGATAGAACCTTGCATGCTTCTAATGAACCTACTGTAGACACACCTGAGAATCCCAATGATATTTCTATTTCTGATGCTGAAACACAATCAGGTGATGAACATGGACCTAGTGATAATGTTAATGATAATCTTCATGTTGATGCTCAACCTAGCAAAGAGAATGATGTAGAGATTGAACCTGCTGTTGATCTTGATAACCCACAATCAAAGAATCAACATTATGATAAGAGAGACTTTGTTGCTAGGAAGCACGGTAAAGAAAGAGAACCATGGGTTCGGAGACCCATGCCCTTTCCTCCTAAACCATCCAAGTCAAAGGATGATGAGGATTTTGAGCGCTTTGCTGAAATGATTAGACCTATTTTCTTACGTATGCGCTTAACGGATATGCTTAAGGTAAATCCTTATGCTAAATATATGAAGGATATCATCACAAATAAAAGAAAGATACCGGAAGCTAAAATTTCCACCATGCTTGCTAATTACACTTTTAAGGGTGGAATACCAAAGAAACTTGGAGATCCGGGTGTTCCAACTATACCATGCTCTATTAAAAGAAATTATGTTAGAACTGCTTTATGTGATCTTGGAGCCGGTGTTAGTGTTATGCCTCTCTCTTTATATCGTAGACTTGAATTGAATAAGTTGACACCTACTGAAATATCTTTGCAAATGGATGATAAATCAACTGCTATACCTGTCGGTATTTGTGAGGATGTGCCTGTTGTGGTTGCAAATGGCACTATCTTAACAGATTTTGTTATTCTTGATATTCCCGAGGACGATAGTATGTCTATTATCCTTGGTAGACCTTTTCTTAATATTGCAGGGGCTGTTATTGATTGCAACAAAGGCAATGTCACTTTTCATGTTAATGGTAATGAGCATACGGTACACTTTCCGAGGAAACAATCTCAAGTTCATAGCATCAATTCTATTGAAAAAGTTCCAACTATTATTTTTGGAGGTTTTGAATTTCCTCTCCCTACTTTCAAGAAAAAGTATGATATTCTTATTGTTGGGGATTTTCATATCCCCGTTGAGGTAACTTAGTGTTATTCAAAATTTCTCCGGTTCCGTGTTATTCGGAGTGAGTTTCTTAACAAGACTTGATCAACCTTGTTAGTGGATTCATTTTGATGATCACGAGATGGATGAAACTAGAAGGCACAACCTTTTGTACCCTCTTTTTACTTTCTGTTATTTAGAATAAATAAAGCAAAAATAGTATTATCCGTCTGTTTTCTGAATTATCCGTGCATTAAAAAATAGTCCAAAAATAAAAGTGCTCCAAATGCCCTGCAAATTTAGTATGATTTTTTCTGGAATATCTGAGGATTTTAGGCACTGAAAACACTGCAGGAGGGCCAAGCACCAGGCCACGAGAGAGGAGGGCGCGCCCCCCTTGTAGGGCGTGCCCCCTTGTCTCGTGGGCCCCTGGTGGCTCCCCTCCACTTATGCCAGCACCCACACACTTCATCTTCTACCCAAAAAAATCCCCATCCAGCTCAAGCCCGAGTTCTAGCTCGTTTTGCTGCGATTTTCGATCTCTTAGCTCAAAGCTCCATTCGCAAAACTGCTTTGGGAGATTGTTGCTTGGTATGTGACTCCTCCATTGGTCCAATTAGTTTTTGTTCTAGTGCTTTATTCATTGCAAATCCTTGCTGCCTTGGTGACCCTGTTCTTGAGCTTGCATGTTAAATTGTTGAGGTCCCAAGCAATTCCAATGCATGATATAGGCTCTAGGCACTTGTAGGAGTAGTTGCTATCAATCTTGTTTAGTTTTATCCGTTTTTATTTTGAAGTTACTAAAATTTCAGAATTTTCAGAAAAAGAAATATGCTTAGAAGAATGTACCAAGGAGGTTCCTCGGCAAAGAAAGGGCCAAGAATTGCTATATGTGAACAAGATATTAATTTGCCAAGGGACACAAATGTACGGGCTTGCGAGTGGCCATCCGATGATTTTATGGTCGAAGCAGGCTTCAAGGAGGAATTTAACGCGTATGTGCGTAATGTCGAGCTGGAGGACTTCTTACAAGATAAGTGTCCTCAATATTATCAATTGACCGATTCCTTTGTGCGGAGGTTCGAATATATTTCTTCGCGTAATTCTCCTAGTGTTATGTTTGATATTTATGATACATCTTATACCATGGATTTAGAGGATTTCACAACTCCTTGCAAACTCCCTCAGTGGGGTAATATTAATGATCCTCCCAAATATGAAGTTAGAAATTTTCTTGCTAGCATTACTGTGGGAGAATCTAGGGACGTAACACAAGCCACCATAGGGAGCATTCATTTTCCTGATATACATTACTTTTCTCTCTTTATTGGTAAATGCATTAACGGTAAGGACGAAGTAAGTCACTTGTGTGCCCCTGATCTTTGTGTCCTCAAGAGTGTTGTGTCTGGTTATAGAGGTTATAACTTGGGGGCAATAGTTGCACGTAGGTTGTATAATAATAGTAAAAAAGGTAATTTCTTTGGAGGAATTTATGCAACCCGTGTGGCAAATTTTCTTAATATAGCTCCACGAGAGGGGGATATGATTGTACCTCCTGCTTATTTAGATAAAGAAGCTATGCTTGATCATCAATTTCTTAAGAGGAATGAACAATTCCTCCATTATCGACTAATCTATGTTAGACGCAACGTCGTCCCTGTTACTCTTCCTGCTCCCTACCTTTTTGATTATCAGGCAAGAGGAAGATATGTTGTCACCAGGGAAGAAGCAGCTGAATATGAGAGGGGAATGGAGGTAGCTCGCCAACACGCTGCTGCCCAGGAGGCTGTTGCCTCTGCATCTCAGTACAATCCCGGTTTCACTTATGAATATCAGCCAGGCGGTCCTTGGTATTAGACCAACTTAGGCCAAAAGCCCAAGCTTGGGGAGTACGTATTTCTCACCGACTTTACATTCATGTTCACACACTAGTCGTCGGTGCTCATACTCTTTCATTGTATTATCCATGTTAGTTTAAATTTCTTTTTCTAGTTTTCTTCTTGTGTGTTTGATAAACCTTCAGAAAAACCAAAAAATTAGTTAGTTTAATTTCCTTGCTTGCAGTAGAAATTAAAATGAAAATCCGAAAAGATTTCTAGTTCTTCTTTTTCTTGTTGGGAGCTTTCCCGTGTAAATAGTTTTATTTTCTTTTCTTTCTTTTGGGGGTCGAGAAGACCATATTGAAAATGCTTAGTGGCTCTCATATGCATGATTGATTATTTATATTTAGAGCCCATTTTACTTGTCTTCTCTCTTGAGTTGAATGCTTGCAGATTCCAGCTTAGTCCAATGCACATGCACTCTTATTATTATACACATCGTTCGGTCGTGCGAGTGAAAGGCAATAATGACGATATAGCAAGGACTTATTGGGATGAGAAAAACTGGTATGAACTCGACCTCTTTTGTTCTTGTAAATATGATGAGTTCATCGTTCCTGAGTCAGCTATTATGAGTAAACATATTTGCAATGACATTTAGAGATTATAGTTGCTTGTGCCATGCTTGATTAGCTATGAGTTATAATGGTTTATTTTGTGTGCCAACATGCTATTAGAATGATTATGATGTGATATTATGGGATGGTATCCTCCTTTGAATGAATTGAGTGACTCGACTTGGCACATGTTCACGCATGTAGTTGAATCAAATCAACATAGCCTTCATGATATTTTTGTTCATGGTGGATTATATCCTACTCATGCTTGTATTCGGTGTGAATTAATTTTAATGCATGTTTATGACTGTTGTCGCTCTCTCAGTTGGTCGCTTCCCAGTCTTTTGCTAGCCTTCACCTGTACTAAGCGGGAATACTGCTTGTGCATCCAAACTCCTTAAACCCCAAAGTTGTTCCGTATGAGTCCACTATACCTTCCTATATGCGGTATCTACCTGCCGTTCCAAGTAAATTTGTATGTGCCGAACTCCAAACCTTCAAATGAAATTCTGTTTTGTATGCTCGAGCAGCTCATGTTACAACTAGGGATGCCTATATCTTCCATGCTATTTGGGTTATTCTCAAGAGGAGAGGAGTGGACTCCGCTCCTCATTCACGAGAAAGGGCCGGTAACCGGGATGCCCAGTCCCATGATCCAAAAAGATCAAAGAAAATCAAAATAATTAAACAAAACTCCCCCAGGGCTGTTGTATGTTGGAGGCACTCGTTGTTTCGAACAAGCCATGGATTGATGCTTGTTGGTGGTTGGGGGAGTATAAGTCTTTACCATTCTGTTTGGGAACTGCCTATAATGCATGTAATATGGAAGATACAACCATCTCATAGTTGTTGCATTGACAGTGAAAGTATGCCGCTCAAAATGTTATTCAATCTCTATTTTAAAATCGAGCTCTGGCACCTCTACAAATCCCTGCTTCCCTCTGCGAAGGGCCTATCTATTTACTTTTTATGTTGAGTCATCACGCTTCTTATTAAAAGCACCTGCTGGAGAGCACACTGTCATTTGCATTCATTATTCTTGGTTTATATCGGGTATGACTTGACTGGATCTCTTTTACCATGAATTACAATGTTTAGTCAGTCCTTGATCTTTAAGGGTGCTCTGCATTTATGTTTTGCGGTCTCAGAAAGGGCTAGCGAGATACCATTTTGCTATATCATGTTATGATTATTTTGAGAAAGTGTTGTCATCCGAGTTTTACTATTATGACTCGCTAGCTGATTATGTTATTGATATGAGTAATTGTGAGACCTATGTGTTATTGTGAGTATGGTTAGTTCATAATATTTGCTGAAACTTGAATGCTGGCTTTTCATGTTTACAACAACAAGAGCAAACAGAGTTTGTAAAAGTTTTTCTTTATCACTTTCAGTTTGTCAACTGAATTGCTTGAGGACAAGCAAAGGTTTAAGCTTGGGGGAGTTGATACGTCTCCAACGTATCTACTTTTCCAAACACTTTTGCCCTTGTTTTGGACTCTAACTTGCATGATTTGAATGAAACTAACCCGGACTGACGCTGTTTTCAGCAGAACTGCCATGATGTTGTTTTATGTGTAGAAAAGAAAAGTTCTCGGAATGTCCTAGAAATCCACGGAGGCACTTTTCAGATTTAATAAAAAAATTGGCAAAAGAATCAAGGCTAGGGGGCCCACGGGCTGTCCACGAGACAGGGGGCGCGCCCTCCTATCTCGTGGGCCCGCCGGACCTCCTCCGACCTCAACTCTAACTCCATATATACCATCTCGGGGAGAAAAAAATCAAGGAGAAAGTTTCATCGCGTTTCACGACACGGAGCCGCCGCCAAGCCCTAATCTCTCTCGGGAGGGCTGATCCGGAGTCCGTTCGGGGCTCCGGAGAGGGGAATTCATCGCCGTCATCATCATCAACCATCCTCCATCACCAATTTCATGATGCTCACCGCCATGCATGAGTAATTCCATCGTAGGCTTGCTGGACGGTGATGGGTTGGATGAGATTTACCATGTAATCAAGTTAGTTTTGTTAGGGTTTGATCCCTAGTATCCACTATGTTCTGAGATTGGTGTTGCTATGACTTTGCTATGCTTAATGCTTGTCACTAGGGCCCGAGTGCCATGATTTCAGATCTGAACTTATTATGTTTTCATGAATATATGTGTGTTCTTGATCCTATCTTGCAAGTCTATAGTCACCTATTATGTGTTATGATCCGACAACCCCAAAGTGACAATAATCGGGATACTTCTCGGTGATGACCGTAGTTTGAGGAGTTCATGTATTCACTATTTGTTAATACTTTGGTCCGGTTCTCTATTAAAAGGAGGCCTTAATATCCCTTAGTTTCCACTAGGACCCCGCTGCCATGGGAGGATAGGACAAAAGATGTCATGCAAGTTCTTTTTCATAAGCACGTGTGACTATTTACGGAATACATGCCTACATTACATTGATGAATTGGAGCTAGTTCTATATCACCCTATGTTATAACTATTGCATGAGGAATCGCATCCGGCATAATTATCGATCACTGATCCATTGTCTACGAGCTTTTCACATATTGTTCTCCGCTTATTTACTTTTCCGTTGCTACTGTTACAACTACTACAAAAACCCAAAAACAATTACCTTTACTGTTGCTACTGTTACCATTATTATCATACCACTCTTGCTACTAAATACTTTGCTACAGATACTAAGTTATCCAGGTGTGGTTGAATTGACAACTCAACTGCTAATACTCAAGAATATTATTTGGCTCCCCTTGTGTCGAATCAATAAATTTGGGTTGTACTTCACCCTCTAAAGCTGTTGCGATCCCCTACACTTGTTATTAGCTAGATGGCTTCTTCTCTCTTTTTGGATCCATAGTTATTAGCTAGATGGCTTCTTCTCTCTTTTTGGATCTCAATACCATGTTCTCCCCCTCTCTTGTGGAGATCTATTTGATGTAACTCTTTTTTCGGTGTGTTTGTCGAGATCCGATGAGTTGTGGGTTTATGATCAAGTTTATCTATGAGAAATATTTGAACCTCCTCTGAATTCTTTTATGTATGATTGAGTTATCTTTGCAAGTCTCTTTGAATTATCAGTTTGGTTTGGCCTACTAGATTGATCTTTCTTGCCATGGGAGAAGTGCTTAGCTTTGGGTTCAATCTTGCGGTGTCCTTTCCCAGTGATAGCAGGGGTAGCAAGGCATGTTTTGTATTGTTGCCATCGACTATAAAAAGATGGGGTTTATATCATACTGCATGAGTTTATCCCTCTACATCATGTCATCTTTCTTAATGCGTTACTCTGTTCTTATGAACTTAATACTCTAGATGCATGCTGGATAGCGGTCGATGTGTGGAGTAATAATAGTAGATGCAGGCAGGAGTCGGTCTACTTGTTGCGGATGTGATGCCTATATACATTATCATGCCTAGATAATCTCATAATTATTCGCTTTTCTATCAATTGCTTGACAGTAATTTGTTCACCCACCGTAATACTTATGCTATCTTGAGAGAAGCCTCTAGTGAAACCTATGCCCCCCGGGTCTATCTTTTATCATATAAGCTTTCAATCTACTTTTATTTGCATCTTTACTTTTCCAATCTACTCCCTCCGTCCTTTAAAGAGTGTACTTCCAACTTTGTTGGAGGGTCAAACTATCTCAAAGTTTGACCGATTTTATGCAAAAATATATCAATATTTGTGAAACTGAATGGGTATATGATGAAAATATATTTTATCATGAATCTAAATCTACTCATTTGATGGTATAAATGTTGATGTACTATTGTATAAATAAGGTCAAACATAAAACACTTTGACTTCCCAACAAAGTTGGAAGTACACTCTTTAAAGGACGGAGGGAGTATATCATAAAATACCAAAAATATATTTATCTTATCATACTATCTCTATCAGATCTCACTTTCGCAAGTGGCCGTGAAGGGATTGACAACCCCTTTATTGTGTTGGTTGCGAGTTCTTTGTTTGTTTGTGTATGTGCGTGGGACTTTTGAGGAGCCTCCTACTGTATTGATACCTTGGTTCTAAAAAACTGAGGGAAATACTTACGCTACTATTGCTGCATCACCCTTTCCTCTTCAAGGAAAACCAACGCAAGCTCAAAGACGTATCAAGAAGGATTTCTGTCGCCGTTGCCGGGGAGGTCTTCGCTCAAGTCAAAGCATACCAAGTACCCATCACAAACTCATCTCCCTCGCATTTACATTATTTGCCATTTGCCTCTCGTTTTTCTCTCCCACACTTCACCCTTGCCGTTTTATTCGCCCTTCTTCTGTTCATCTTTTTGATTTGATGTCTTACTTGGCTCGTTCGCTCGTTTGGTTGGAATAGTTGTTTATTTATTGCTAAACAGAGAACCTAAGATCTATGGATCCTCAACCGCTTGCTAATCTTTTTAAGAGATCCACTTATGATGAACCAATTGCTAGTGAGTTTTGTGCACTAGATTATCTTCATGAAGCTTTGCTCAAAATTTGTGAATCTGAAAATTATGATAAAGAAATTTATGAAGAGATTCACGATAACTCCTTGAATAAAAAGCATGATTGCAATGATTTTCCTATAAATTCTATTGATGTCAATTGTGCTAATAATATGCAAAACCCTAAGCTTGGGGATGCTAGTTTTGCTATGTCTACTACTTGTTTCAATGATCATGATTGGGGTGATTCTTCTTATAACCTTGAAAATTTATTTAAGCCCCATGATGAATATGAGATTGATAATAGTGTTTGCAATAATATTGAAAGTGGGTTTGGAAGAGTGTCAACTTTAGATCCCACATATTTGGAGTATGTTCAATCTTATGATATTTTTGATAAAAGTGGGTTCGAAAAGGTCATGACTTTAGTTAATGTTAATCCCACTATCTTAGAAGAGTGTCAACTTTGCATGCATGTGGATCATGTTGAGAATATGTTTTGTGATAGATATTTTGTTGAATTTTCCTATGATCCTACATGTAATTATTATGAGAGAGTGAAATATGGTCGTAGAAATTTTTATCTTATTAAATTACCTCTTGTCATGTTGAGATTGCTATCGTCTCTTTCTTCTTCCTTGCATATGCTAGTTTTTGCTTGCCTTGCAAATTTGTTTGCTTATAATATGCCTATGCATATGAAGTATGTTAAACTTAGATGTGTTTGTCACGTGTTTCATGATGCTCTCGTTGTGCTTCAATTCTTGTCTTTCATGTGAGCATCATTAAAATTATCAATGCCTAGCTAGGGGCGTTAAACGATAGCGCTTGTTGGGAGGCAACCCAATATTTTTCCTTGCTGTTATTCAATAAATTTTGCATCTACCTTCTGTTTAGATGTATTTTCATGTTTTATTTAGTGTTTGTGCCAAGTAGAACCTATAGGATAACCTATGATGATAGTTAATTTGATTCTGCTGAAAAACAGAAACTTTGCACTCACAAGAAAAAATTCAGTAAATCGCAGAAACGAGATTTTGCATTGATTCTTTTTGCTATAGATCAATGTTAAAATTTTCCAGGACGTCCTATTTAGGTAGGAGTTTTAGAGCTCCAGAAGTTTGCGTTAGTTACAGATTACTACAGAATGTTCTGTTTTTGACAGATTCCGCCTTTCGTGTGTTGTTTGCTTATTTTGATGCATCTATGGCTAGTATTAAGTGGTATGAACCATAGAGAACTTGGAATACAGTAGTTTTAACACCAATATAAATAAAGAATGAGTTCATTACAGTACCTTATGTGGTGGTTTTGCTTTCTTCCACTAACAGAGCTTATGAGATTTCCTGTTGATTTTTGTGTTGTGAAGTTTTCAAGTTTTGGGTAAAGATTTGATGGACTATGGAATAAGGAGTGGCAAAAGCCTAAGCTTGGGGATGCCCATGCAACCCCAAGATATTCAAGAGTAGCCAAAAGCCTAAGCTTGGATTCCCTCTTTCGTCTTCGTTCATTGGTAACTTTACTTGGAGCTATATTTTTATTCGCCACATGATCTGTGTTTTGCTTGGAGCGTCGTGTATGATATTAGTATTTGCTTTTAGTTTACCACAATCATCCTTGTGTTGGGGAACGTTGCAGAAAATAAAAAATTTCTACACTTTCACCAAGATCAATCTATGAGTTCATCTAGCAACGAGAGAGAGGAGTGCATCTACATACCCTTGAAGATCACGAGCGGAAGCGTTCAAGAGAACGGGGTTGAGGGAGTCGTACTCATCGTGATCCAAATCACCGATGATCCTAGTGCTGAACGGACAGCACCTCCGCGTTCAACACACGTACGGTTGGGGAAGACGTCTCCTCCTTCTTGATCCAGCAAGGGGGAAGGAGAGGTTGATGGAGATCCAGCAGCACGACGGCGTGGTGGTGGATGCAGCAGCGATCTCGGTAGGGCTTCGCCAAGCACTACGAGAGGGAGAGGTGTTGCGGAGGGAGAGGGAGGCGCCAAGAGCATGGGTGCAGCTGCCCTCCCTCCCCCTCCTTATATAGGCCCCCTAGGGGGGGCGGCCCTAGGAGATGCAATCTCCAAGGGGGGCGGCGGCCAAGGGGGTGGCTTGCCCCCCAAGCCAAGTGGAGGCGCACCCACCCCTAGGGTTTCCAACCCTAGGCGCAGGGGGGCCAAGGGGGGCGCACCAGCCCACCAGGGGCTGGTTCCCTTCCCACTTCAGCCCATGGGGCCCTCCGGGATAGGTGGCCCCACCCGGTGGACCCCTGGGACCCTTCCGGTGGTCCCAGTACAATACCGGTGACCCCCGAAACTTTCTCGATGGCCGAAACTTGACTTCCTATATATAATTCTTTACCTCTAGACCATTCCGGAACTCTTCGTGCCGTCCGGGATCTCATCCGGGACTCCGAACAACTTTCGGGTTACTGCATACTAATATCTCTACAACCCTAGCGTCTCTGAACCTTAAGTGTGTAGACCCTACGGGTTCGGGAGACATGCAGACATGACCGAGACGCCTCTCTGGTCAATAACCAACAGCGGGATCTGGATACCCATGTTGGCTCCCACATGCTCCTCGATGATCTCATCGGATGAACCACGATGTCGAGGATTCAATCAATCCCGTATACAATTCCCTTTGTCAATCGGTACGTTACTTGCCCGAGATTCGATCGTCGGTATCCCAATACCTTGTTTAATCTCGTTACCGGCAAGTCACTTTACTCGTACCGTAATGCATGATCCCGTGACCGGACACTTGGTCACATTGATCTCATTATGATGATGCATTACCGAGTGGGCCCAGATATACCTCTCCGTCATACGGAGTGACAAATCCCAGTCTCGATTCGTGCCAACCCAACAGACACTTTTGGAGATACCCGTAGTGCACCTTTATAGTCACCCAGTTACGTTGTGACGTTTGGCACACCCAAAGCACTCCTACGGTATCTGGGAGTTGCACAATCTTATGGTCTAAGGAAATGATACTTGACATTTGGAAAAGCGCTAGCAAAACGAACTACACGATCTTTGAGCTATGCTTAGGATTGGGTCTTGTCCATCACATCATTATCCTAATGATGTGATCCTGTTATCAATGACATCCAATGTCCATAGTCAGGAAACCATGACTATCTGTTGATCAACGAGCTAGTCAACTAGAGGCTCACTAGGGACATGTTGTGGTCTATGTATTCACACGTGTATTACGATTTCTGGATAACACAATTATAGCATGAATAACAGACAATTATCATGAACAAAGAAATATAATAATAACCATTTTATTATTACCTCTAGGGCATATTTCCAACAGTCTCCCACTTGCACTAGAGTCAATAATCTAGTTACATTGTGATGAATCGAACACCCATAGAGTTCTGGTGTTGATCATGTTTTGCTCTAGGGAGAGGTTTAGTCAACGGATCTGCTACATTCAGGTCCGTATGTGTCATGGAATTGTCACGTCAGATGTCCTCGTGAAAGGACTTAGTTGTGGAGCCATCGCAACTAGGAAGCTTGAAGGGGTTAAACGGGACAAAGGACACGAGAGGGTTTATACTAGTTCGTCCCCTTACGGTGAAGGTAAGGCCTACGTCTAGTTGGGTTGGTATTGATGTTTCGATGACCAGGGAGCGAGATATGCTATGCCTGGCTCTCGATGAGTTGTTTCTTGCCCTAAGCCGCCAACGGGTTGTCCCCTTATATACACGGGTCGACGCCCTGCGGCTTACAGAGTCCCGGCCGGCTCATAAACAATGTCCGGCTCGGTGACTAGTTAAGCCTACCTTATGATACAAGTAATATTATTACAGCGGGTTACTACAATGGGCCTTAAGTCGCCTGTGGGCCTTAAGCTCTCTATGAACCGCCATCTTCATACTTTGTCTTGGGCTTCTCTCTGGTGAGTCCTCTTTGCATAACCCGGCCCCTCCTGGGCGGCTTACACAAATAGTTATATCCCCAACAGTATGTACTTTACAAATATCTATGTCTCCATCTTGAAACATTTTCACGAATGGAGTTGAAGCGATGCTTGATGTGCCCTGGTCTTCTTGTGAAACCTGGGATCTTTGGCAAGTGCAATAGCTCCAGTGTTGTCACAGAAGAGTGTGATCAGCCCCGACGCTTTGGGTATGACTCCTAGGTCGGTGATGAACTCCTTCATCCAGATTGCTTCATGCGCTGCCTCCGAGGCTGCCATGTACTCTGCTTCACATGTAGATCCCGCCACGACGCTTTGCTTGCAACTGCACCAGCTTACTGCCCCACCATTCAAAATATACATGTATCCGGTTTGTGACTTAGAGTCATCCAGATCTGTGTCGAAGCTAGCGTCGACGTAACCCTTTACGACGAGTTCTTCGTCACCTCCATAAACGAGAAACATATCCTTAGTCCTTTTCAGGTACTTTAGGATGTTCTTGACCGCTGTCCAGTGTTCCATGCCGGGATTACTTTGGTACCTTCCTACCAAACTTACGGCAAGGTTTATATCAGGTCTGGTACATAGCATGGCATACATAATAGACCCTATAGCTGAGGCATAGGGGATGACACTCATCTTTTCTCTATCTTCTGCCGTGGTTGGGCATTGAGCTGAGCTCAATTTCACACCTTGCAACACAGGCAAGAACCCCTTCTTAGACTGATCCATATTGAACTTCTTCAATATCTTATCAAGGTATGTGCTTTGTGAAAGACCTATGAGGCGTCTCGATCTATCCCCATAGATCTTGATGCCTAGTATGTAAGCAGCTTCTCCAAGGTCCTTCATTGAAAAACACTTATTCAAGTTGGCCTTAATGATGTCCAAAAGTTATATATCATTTCCCATCAAAAGTATGTCATCTACATATAATATGAGAAATGCTATAGAGCTCCCACTCACTTTCTTGTAAACGCAGGCTTCTCCATAAGTCTGCATAAACCCAAACACTTTGATCATCTCATCAAAGCGAATGTTCCAACTCCGAGATGCTTGCACCAGCCCATAAATGGATCGTTGGAGTTTGCATACCTTGTTAGCATTCTCAGGGTCGACAAAACCTTCCGGCTGCATCATATACAGTTCTTCCTTAAGATGGCCGTTAAGGAATGCCGTTTTGACGTCCATTTGCCATATCTCATAATCATAGTATGCGGCAATTGCTAACATGATTCAGACGGACTTTAGCTTCACTACGGGAGAGAATGTCTCATCGTAGTCAACCCCTTGAACTTGTCGATAACCGTTAGCGACAAGTCGAGCTTTATAGATGGTAACATTACCATCTGCGTCCGTCTTCTTCTTAAAGATCCATTTGTTTTCTATCGCTCGCCGATCATCGGGCAAGTCTGTCAAAGTCCATACTTCGTTTTCATACATGGATCCTATCTCGGATTGCATGGCTTCAAGCCATTTGTTGGAATCTGGGCCCGCCATCGCTTCTTCATAGTTCGAAGGTTCACCGTTGTCTAACAACATGATTTCCAGGACATGGTTGCCATACCACTCTGGTGTGGAACGTGTCCTCGTGGACCTACGAAGTTTAGTAGTAACTTGATCCGAAGTACCTTGATCATCATCATTAACTTCCTCTTCAGTTGGTGCAAGCACCACAGGAACATCTTCCTGAGCTGCGCTACTTACCGGTTCAAGAGGTAGTACTTCATCAAGTTCCACTTTCCTCCCACTTACTTCTCTCGAGAGAAACTCTTTCTCCAGAAAGGACCCGTTCTTGGCAACAAAGATCTTGCCTTCGGATCTGAGGTAGAAGGTATACCCAATGGTTTCCTTAGGGTATCCTATGAAGACGCATTTTTTCGACTTGGGTTCGAGCTTTTCAGGTTGAAGTTTCTTGACATAAGCATCACATCCCCAAACTTTTAGAAATGACAGCTTAGGTTTCTTCCCAAACCATAATTCATACGGTGTCGTCTCAACGAATTTAGACGGTGCCCTATTAAAAGTGAATGTAGCTGTCTCTAGAGCGTATCCCCAAAAAGATAGCGGTAAATCGGTAAGAGACATCATAGATCGCACCATATCCAATAAAGTGCGATTACGACGTTCGGACACACCGTTACGCTGAGGTGTTCCAGACGGCGTGAGTTGTGAAATGATTCCACATTTCCTTAAGTGCGTACCGAATTCGTGACTTAAATATTCTCCCCCACGATCTGATCGCAAGAACTTTATCTTTCGGTCACGTTGATTCTCTACCTCATTCTGAAATTCCTTGAACTTTTCAAAGGTCTCAGACTTGTGTTTCATCAAGTAGACATACCCATATCTACTCAAGTCGTCAGTGAGAGTGAGAACATAACGATATCCTCCGCGATCCTCAACGCTCATTGGACCGCACACATCAGTATGTATGATTTCCAATAAGTTGGTTGCTCGCTCCATTGTTCCGGAGAATGGAGTATTGGTCATTTTGCCCATGAGGCATGGTTCGCATGTGTCAAATGATTCACAATCGAGAGACTCTAAAAGTCCATCAGCATGGAGCTTCTTCATGCGTTTGACACCAATGTGACCAAGGCGGCAGTGCCACAAGTATGTGGGACTATCATTATCAACTTTACATCTTTTGGTATTTATACTATGAATATGTGTAACATCACGTTCGAGATTCATTAAGAATAAACCATTGACCATCGGGGCATGACCATAAAACATATCTCTCATATAAATAGAACAACCATTATTCTCGGATTTAAATGAGTAGCCATCTCGTATTAAACGAGATCCAGATACAATGTTCATGCTCAAAGCTGGCACTAAATAAAAATTATTGAGGTTTAAAACTAATCCCGTAGGTAAATGTAGAGGTAGCGTGCCGACGGCGATCACATCGACCTTGGAACCATTCCTGACGCGCATCGTCACCTCGTCCTTCGCCAGTCTCCGCTTATTCTGCAGCTCCTGCTTTGAGTTACAAATATGAGAAACCGCACCGGTATCAAATACCCAGGAGCTACTATGAGTACTGGTAAGGTACACATCAATTACATGTATATCACATATACCTTTGGTGTTGCCGGCCTTCTTGTCCGCTAACTATTTGGGGAAGTTCCGCTTCCATTGTCCGCTTCCCTTGCAATAAAAGCACTCAGTCTCAGGCTTGGGCCCAATCTTTGGCTTCTTCCTGGCAACTGTTTTACCGGGCGCGGCAACTCCCTTGCCGTCCTTCTTGAAGTTCTTCTTACCCTTGCCTTTCTTGAACTTAGTGGTTTTATTCACCATCAACACTTGATGTTCCTTTTTGATCTCTACCTCCGCTGATTTCAGCATTGAATATACCTCAGGAATGGTCTATTCCATCCCCTGCATATTGAAGTTCATCACAAAGCTCTTGTAGCTCGGTGGAAGCGACTGAAGGATTCTGTCAATAACCGCATCATCCGGGAGATTAACTCCCAGCTGAGTCAAGTGGTTGTGCAACCCAGACATTTTGAGTATGTGCTCACTGACAGAACTATTTTCCTCCATCTTACAACTGAAGAACTTGTCGGAGACTTCATATCTCTCGACCCGGGCATGAGCTTGGAAAACCATTTTCATCTCTTCGAACATCTCATATGCTCCGTGTTGCTCAAAACGCTTTTGGAGCCCCGGTTCTAAGTTGTAAAGCATGCCGCGGTGAACGAGGGAGTAATCATTAGCACGAGACTGCCAAGCGTTCATAACGTCTTGGTTCTCTGGGATGGGTGCTTCACCTAGCGGTGCTTCTAAGACATAATCTTTCTTTGCAGCTATGAGGATGATCCTCAGGTTCCGGACCCAGTCCGTATAGTTGCTGCCATCATCTTTTAGCTTGGTTTTCTCTAGGAACGCGTTGAAGTTGAGGTGGACATAAGCGTTGGCCATTTGATCTACAAGACATTTTGCAAAGGTTTTTAGACTAAGTTCATGATAATTAAGTTCATCTAATCAAATTATTTAATGAACTCCCACTCAGATAGACATCCCTCTAGTCATCCAAGTGAAACATGATCCGAGTCAACTAGGCCGTGTCCGATCATCACGTGAGACGGACTAGTCGACATCGGTGAACATATTCATGTTGACCGTATCTTCTATATGACTCATGCTCGACCTTTCGGTCTTCCATATTCCGAGACCATGTCTGTACATGCTAGGCTCGTCAAGTCAACCTAAGTGTATTGCGTGTGTAAATCTGGCTTACACCCGTTGTATTCGAACGTTAGGATCTATCACACCTGATCATCACGTGGTGCTTCAAAACACGAACCTTCGCAACGATGCACAGTTAGGGGGAACACTTTCTTGAAACTATCGTGAGGGATCATCTTATTTAAGCTATCGTCGTTCTAAGCAAATAAGATGTAAAACATGATAAACATCACATGCAATCAAATAGTGACATGATATGGCCAATATCATATAGCTTCTTTGATCTCCATCTTCGGGGCGCCATGATCATCTTTGTCACCGGCATGACACCATGATCTCCATCATCATGATCTCAATCATCATGATCTCCATCATTGTGTCTCCATGAAGTTGCTCGCCAACTATTACTTCTACTACTATGGCTAACGGTTTAGCAATAAAGTAAAGTAATTACATGGCGTTTAATCATTGACACGCAGGTCATACAATAATTAAGACAACTCCTATGGCTCCTGCCGGTTATCATACTCATCGACATGCAAGTCGTGATTCCTATTACAAGAACATGATCGCATACATCACATATATATCATTCATCACAACTTTGGGCCATATCACATCACAAAGCATATGCTGCAAAAACAAGTTAGACGTCCTCTAATTGTTGATGCATGTTTTGCGTGGCTGCAATAGGGTTCTAGCAAGAACGTTTTCTTACCTACTTAAAAGCCACAACGTGATATGCCAACTTCTATTTACCCTTCATAAGGACCCTTTTCATCGAATCCGCTCCAACTAAAGTGGGAGAGACAGACACCCGCTAGCCACCTTATGCAACTAGTGCATGTCAGTCGGTGGAACCTGTCTCACGTAAGCGTACGTGTAAGGTCGGTTCGGGCCGCTTTATCCCACGATGCCGCCGAAGCAAAATAAGACTAGTAGTGGTAGGAAAGTTGACAACATCTACGCCCACAACAAATTGTGTTCTACTCGTGCAAAGAGAACTACACATAGACCTAGCTCATGATGCCACTGTTGGGGAACGTTGCAGAAAATAAAAAATTTCTACGCTTTCACCAAGATCAATCTATGAGTTCATCTAGCAACGAGAGAGAGGAGTGCATCTACATACCCTTGTAGATCGCGAGCGGAAGCGTTCAAAAGAACGGGGTTGAGGGAGTCGTACTCGTCGTGATCCAAATCACCAATGATCCTAGTGCTGAACGGACAACACCTCCACGTTCAACACATGTACGGTTGGGGAAGACGTCTCCTCCTCCTTGATCCAGCAAGGGGGAAGGGGAGGTTGATGGAGATCTAGCAGCACATCGACATGGTGGTGGATGCAGCAGCGATCTCGGCAGGGCTTCGCCAAGCACTACGAGAGGGAGAGGTGTTGCATAGGGAGAGGGAGGCGCCAAGAGCATTGGTGCAGCTGCCCTCCCTCCCCCCTCTTTATATAGGCCCCCTAGGGGGGGCGTCGGCCAAGGGGGTGGCTTGCCCCCCAAGCCAAGTGGAGGCGCCCCCACCCCTAGGGTTTCCAACCCTAGGCACAGGGGGGCCCAAGGGGGGGTGCACCAGCCCACTAGAGGCTGGTTCCCTTCCCACTTCAGCCCATGGGGCCCTCCAGGATAGGTGTCCCCACCCGATGGACCCCCGGGACCCTTCCGGTGGTCCCGGTACAATACCGGTGCCCCCGAAACTTTCCCGATGGCCGAAACTTGACTTCCTATATATAATTCTTTACCTCCGGACCATTCCGGAACTCCTCGTGACGTCCGGGATCTCATCCAGGACTTAGAACAACTTTTGGGTTACTGCATACTAATATCTCTACAACCCTAGCAACACCGAACCTTAAGTGTGTAGACCCTACGGGTTCGGGAGACATCCAGACATGACCGAGACGCCTCTCCGGTCAATAACCAACAGCGGGATCTGGATACCCATGTTGGCTCCAACATGCTCCTCGATGATCTCATCGGATCAACCACGATGTCGAGGATTCAATCAATCCCGTATACAATTCCCTTTGTCAATCGGTACGTTACTTGCCCGAGATTCGATCGTCAGTATCCCAATACCTCGTTTAATCTCGTTACTGGCAAGTCACTTTACTCGTACTGTAATGCATGATCCCGTGACCAGACACTTGGTCACATTGAGCTCATTATGATGATGCATTACCGAGTGGGCCCAGAGATACCCCTCCGTCATATGGAGTGACAAATCCCAGTCTCGATTCGTGCCAACCCAACAGACACTTTCGGAGATACCCGTAGTGCACCTTTATAGTCACCCAGTTATGTTGTGACATTTGGCACACCCAAAGCACTCCTACGGTATCCGGGAGTTGCACAATCTCATGGTCTAAGGAAATGATACTTGACATTTGGAAAAGCTCTAGCAAAACGAACTACACGATCTTTGAGCTATGCTTAGGATTGGGTCTTGTCCATCACATCATTCTCCTAATGATGTGATCCCATTATCAATGACATCCAATGTCCATAGTCAGGAAACCATGACTATCTGTTGATCAACGAGCTAGTCAACTAGAGGCTCACTAGGGACATGTTGTGGTCTATGTATTCACACGTGTATTATGATTTTCGGATAACACAATTATAGCATGAATAACAGACAATTATCATGAACAAAGAAATATAATAATAACCATTTTATTATTGCCTCTAGGGCATATTTCCAACACCTTGCTGTACACACCTTTTGGGAGAAGCCCACTTGATTGAAATTTATTAGAATACTCTATGTACTTCACTTATATCTTTTGAGCTAGATAGTTTTTGCTCTAGTGCTTCACTTATACCTTTTAGAGCACAGCGGTGGCTTAATTTTGTAGAAATTGCTAGTCTCTCATGCTTCACTTATATTATTTTGAGAGTCTCTTAGAACAGCATGGTATTTGCTATGGTTATAAAATTGGTCCTAGAATGGTAGGCATCCAAGTTGGGTATAATAAAAACTATCATAGGAAGTGAATTGGATGCTATGATCAATTTGATACTTGATAATTGTTTTGAGATATGGAGGTAGTGATATTAAAGTCATGATAGTCGGGTGATTATGAATTTAAAGAATACTTATGTTGAAGTTAGCAAGTCCCGTAGCATGCACGTATGGTTAAAGTTGTGTAACAAATTTGAAACATGAAGTGTCCTTGGATTGTGCATCCTTATGGGTGGCAGTCGGGGATGAGCGATGGTCTTTTCCTACCAATCTATCCCTATAGGAGCATGCTCGTAGTGCTTGATTGTTGATGACTTCTAAATTTTTGCAATAAGTATATGAGTTCTTTTGACTAATGTTGAGTCCATGGATTATACGCACTTTTACCTTTCCATCATTGCCAGCCTCTTCGGTACCGTGCATTGCCCTTTCTCACCTTGAGAGTTGGTGCAAACTTCGCTGGTACATCCAAACCCCGTGATATGATACACTCTATCACACATAAACCTCCTTATATCTTCCTCAAAACAGCCACCATACCTACCTATTAGGGCATTTCCATAGCCACTCCGAGATATATTGCCATGCAATTTTCCACCATTCCGTTTACCATCATGACACGCATTACTTTTGTCATATTGCCATTGCATGATCATGTAGTTGACATCGTATTTGTGGCAAGGCCACTTTGCATAATTTTTCATACATGTCACTCTTGATTCATTTCCCATCCCGGTACACCACCGGAGGCATTCATATAGAGTCATACCTTGTTCTAGTTTCGAGTTGTAATTCATGAGTTGTAAATCAATAAAAGTGTGATGATCATCATTATTAGAGCATTGTCCCCAAAATAAAAAAAGGCCAAAAAAAGAAAGGCCAAAGAAAAAAAGGAGAAAAAGAAAGGCCAAAAAGAAAAAAAGGAAGGCCAAAAGAAAATAAAGAAAATAAATAAAAAGGGGGCAATGTTACTATCTCTTTTTCCACACTTGTGCTTCAAAGTAGCACCATGTTCTTCATATAGAGAGTCTCATGTGTTGTCACTTTCATATACTAGTGGGAATTTTTCATTATAGAACTTGGCTTGTATATTCCTACGATGGGCTTCCTCAGAATGCCCTAGGTCTTCGTGAGCAAGCAAGTTGGATGCACACCCACTAGTTTTTCTTTTGTTGAGCTTTCATATATTTATAGCTCTAGTGCATCCGTTGCATGGCAATCCCTACTCCTCATGTTGACATCAATTGATGGGCATCTCCACAGCCCGTTAATTATCCTCATCAATGTGAGACTTTCTCCTTTTTTGTCTTCTCCACACAATCCCCATTATCATATTATATTCCACCCATAGTGCTATATCCATGGCTCACACTCATGTATTGTGTGAAAGTTGAAAAAGTTTGAGATTATTTAAGTACGAAACAATTGCTTGGCTTGTCATCGGGGGTGTAGAATTTGGGAACATTTTTTTGTGATGAAAATGAAGCATAACCTAACTATATGATTTTGTAGGGATGAACTTTCTTTAGCCATGTTATTTTGAGAAGACATGATTGCTTTGCTTATTATGCTTGAAGTATTACTATTTCTTATGTCAATATGAACTTTTATATTGAATCATTTGGATCTGAACATTCATGCCACAATAAATAAAATTACATTGAGAATTATGCTAGGTAGCATTCCACATCAAAAATTCTGTTTTTATCATTTACCTACTCGAGGACGAGCATGAATTAAGCTTGGGGATGCTTGATACGTCTCCAATGTATCTATAATTTTTGATTGTTCCGTGCTATTATATTACCCGTTTTGGATGTTCATGGGCTTTATTTTACACATTTATATCATTTTTGGGACTAACCTACTAACCAGAGGCCCAGCCCGTATTGCTGTTTTTTTGCCTATTTAAGTATTTCAAAGAAAAGGAATATCAAACGGAGTCCAAACGGAATGAAACCTTCGGGAGCGTGATTTTTGGAACAAACGTGATCCAGAGGACTTGGAGTGCAAATCAAGAAGCTGCCGAGGCAGCCACGAGGGTGGAGGGCGCGCCCTCCCCCCTACTGGGCGCGCCCCCTGTCTCGTGGGCCCCTCGGGCGGCCACCGATGTACTTCTTCCTCCTATGTATACCCACGTACCCTGAAAACATCAAGGGAGCCACCGAAACACAATTTCCACCGCAGTAACCTTCTGTATCCGCGAGAACCCATCTTGGAGCCTTCACCGGTGCTCTGCCGGAGGGGGAATCGACCATGAAGGGCTTCTACATAAACACCATAGCCCCTCCGATGAGTTGTGAGTAGTTTGCCACAGACCTTCGGGTCCATAGTTATTAGCTAGATGGCTTCTTCTCTCTTTTTGGATCTCAATACCATGTTCTCCCCCTCTCTTGTGGAGATCTATTTGATGTAACTCTTTTTGCGGTGTGTTTGTCGAGATCCGATGAATTGTGGGTTTATGATCAAGTTTATCTATGAGAAATATTTGAATCTCCTTTGAATTCTTTTATGTATGATTGAGTTATCTTTGCAAGTCTCTTCGAATTATCTGTTTGGTTTGGCTTACTAGATTGATCTTTCTTGCCATGGGAGAAGTGCTTAGCTTTGGGTTCAATATTGCGGTGTCCTTTCCCAGTGACAACAGGGGCAGCAAGGCACGTATTGTATTGTTGCCATCGAGGATAAAAAGATGGGGTTTATATCATATTGCATGAGTTTATCCCTCTACATCATGTCATCTTTCTTAATGCGTTACTCTGTTCTTATGAACTTAATACTCTAGATGCATGCTGGATAGCGGTCGATGTGTGGAGTGATACGTCTCCATCGTATCTACTTTTCCAAACACTTTTGCCCTTGTTTTGGACTCTAACTTGTATGATTTGAATGGAACTAACCCGGACTGACGCTGTTTTCAGCAGAATTGCCATGATGTTGTTTTATGTGCAGAAAATAAAAGTTCTCGGAATGACCTGAAACTCCATGGAACACCTTAGAAAAAACAATAAAAAATCCTCGCCAAAGATGAAGACCACGAGGCCCACACCCTGTCCATGAGGGTGCCCCCCCCCCGGGCGAGCCCCCCTACCTCGTGGGCCCCCTGGTGGCCCTCCGACGCCAACTCCAACTCCATATATTGGCTTTCGGGGAGAAAAAATCAAGGAGAAGAAATCATCGCGTTTTACTATACGGAGCCGCCGCCAAGCCCTAATCTCTCTCAGGAGGGTTGATCTGGAGTCCGTTCCGGGCTCCGGAGAGGGGGATTCGTCGCCGTCGTCATCATCAACCATCCTCCATCACCAATTTCATGATGCTCACCGTCGTGTGTGAGTAATTCCATCGTAGGCTTGCTGGATGGTGATGGGTTGGATGAGATTTATCATGTAATCAAGTTAGTTTTGTTAGGGTTTGATCCCTAGTATCCATTATGTTCTGAGATTGATGTTGCTATGACTCTGCTATGCTTAATGCTTGTCACTAGGGCCCGAGTGCCATGATTTCAGATCTGAACCTATTATGTTTTCATGAATATATGTGAGTTCTTGATCCTATCTTGCAAGTCTATAGTCACCTACTATGTGTTATGATCCGGCAACCCCGAAGTGACAATAATCGGGACCACTCCCGGTGATGACCATAGTTTGAGGAGTTCATGTATTCACTATGTGTTAATGCTTTGTTCCGGTTCTCTATTAAAAGGAGGCCTTAATATCCCTTAGTTTTCAATAGGACCCCGCTGCCACGGGAGGGTAGGACAAAAGATGTCATGCAAGTTCTTTTCCATAAGCACGTATGACTATATACGGAATACATGCCTACATTACATTGATGAACTGGAGATAGTTCTATGTCACCCTGTGTTATGAATGTTACATGACGAACCGCATCCGGCATAATTATCCATCGTTAATCCGGTGCCTACGAGTTTTCCATATACTGGTTCTCGTTTATTTACTTTTCCGTTGCTACTATTACAATCACTACAAAAATACCAAAAACATTACTTTTGTTGTTTTTACTTTTGTTACCGTTACCACCACTATCATATTACTTTGATACTAAACACTTTGCTGCAAATACTTAGTTTCCGGTGTGGTTGAATTGACAACTCAGCTGCTAATACTTGAGAATATTCTTTGGCTCCCCTTGTGTCGAATCAATAAATTTGGGTTGAATACTCTACCCTCGAAAACTGTTGCGATCCCCTATACTTGTGGGTTATCAAGACCTTTTTCTGGCGCCGTTGCGGGGAGCATAGCTCTATTCTTTGAGTCACTTGGGATTTATATCCGCTGGACACTATGAAGAACTTGAAAGATGATCAAACTACTATTTTGCCCTCAACTACGAGGGGAGGTAAGGAACTGCCATCTAGCCTTGCACTAGATTCTCCTTCTGTTATAAGTAAGCTAGCGACACCTAAACCTGCTACTGCTATGAATTCTGATATGTCGCATGTTATTAATGATGCCACTTCTGCTATGCATGATACTTATGATGAAACTACTTCTATGCTTGATACTACTGTGCCCCTTGGTGAATTTCTTGATGAGCAAATTGCTAGGTCTAGAGAAAGAGAAATTATTGAACCTGAATACGATGATGATAGTGATGATGAGAATATGCCTGCTATTCCTGAGGGTTATCTTTTTGATGCGGAATCTTCTGCAGCTATTTTTGCTTGCCAGGATAGATATGAACTTAAGAGGTTGCTAGTTAAATGGAGTAAAGAATCTCTTAGAGATAGAATGAGACCCGACCCTGCTTTTGCTACTTCACCTATCTGTGTTCCCGATAAGGATTATTATGATTTTTTTGTTGATCCAGATATAGTTACTTTGGTTGAATCTGATCCTTTCTATGGTTATGAATCTGAAACTGTTGTGGCACATCTTACTAATTTAAATGATATAGCTGCCCTGTTTACTAATAATGAGAGATCGCGCTACCTTTATCTACTCAAAATATTTCCTTTCTCATTAAAGGGTGATGCTAAGATATGGTTTAATTCTCTTGATCCTGGTTGTGTGCAAAGTCCCCAGGATATGATTTATTACTTCTCTGCTAAATATTTCCCTGCTCATAAGAAACAAGCTGCCTTGAGGGAAATATACAACTTCGTGCAAATTGAAGAAGAGAGTCTCCCACAAGCTTGGGGGAGGCTTCTCAAGTTACTTAATGCTTTGCCTGATCATCCTCTTAAGAAACCTGAAATACTTGATATCTTTTATAATGGACTAACTGATGCTTCCAGAGATTACCTAGATAGTTGTGTTGGTTCTCTTTTCAGGGAAAGAACACCGGATGCAGCTGAAATTCTATTGAATAATATGTTGACAAATGAAAATATTTGGGCACCTTCTGAGCCAGCTCCTGAGCCAATTACTGAGCCTATTCCTAAACCAACTCCGTAGAAGAGAGGTGTTCTATTTCTCAGTCCCGAAGATATGCAAGAGGCAAAGAAATCTATGAAAGAAAAAGGTATTAAAGATGAAGATGTTAAGAATTTACCTCCTATTGAAGAAATACATGGCCTTAATTTACCGCCTATTGAAGAAGTATATGATCTCAACTACTTATTTATTGAAGAACCTCCCGATATCCTGACACAGGTAGTAAAGGTAAATTCTCTCTATAGATATGATAAAACTGAAGTCCCTCCTACTAAAATTGCTAGTCAGTGCTTGGATGAGTTTGATGACTTTATGTTTAAGCAAGATGACTTTAATGCTTATTTTGGTAGACAATTAAAACAGAATACCTTTATGATTAAACGCTTGGGTGATTATATGGCTGATATTAGAGGTGAACTTAAACTTGTTAGCAAACATGCTTCTATGGTTACCACTCAAGTAGAACAAGTACTTAAATCTCAGAAAGAAGTGCTTGATGAAATGAATAGTAAGAAAAATGATTATGCTGTTAGAGTGGCTACTAGAACTGGTAGAATGACTCAGGAACCTTTGTATCCTGAAGGCCATCCTAAGAGAACGAGCAAGATTCTCAGAGAAATAATATTGATGTACCTAGTTCTTCTAAGAGGAAGAAAAAGAAAAATGATAGTACTTTGCAAACTTCTAGTGAACCTATTGTTGAGTCACCTGAGAATCCAAATGATATTTCCATGTCTGATGCTGAAACACAATCTGGTAATGAACATGAAAACTAGTGATAATGTTAATGATAATGTTCATGATGATGCTCAACCTAGTAATGATAACGATGTAGAGATTGAACCTGCTGTTGATCTTGATAACCCACAATCAAGGAATCAACGTTATGATAAAAGAGACTTCGTTGCTAGGAAACATGGTAAAGAAAGGGAACCATGGGTTCAGAAACCCATGTCTTTTCCTCCAAAACCATCCAAGAAAAAGGATGATGAGGATTTTGAGTGCTTTGCTGAAATGATTAGACCCATCTTTTTGCGTATGCGATTAACTGATGTGCTCAAAACAAATCCTTATGCTAAGTATATGAAGGATATTATTACTAATAAAAGAAAGATACCTGAAGCTGAAATTTTCACCATGCTTGCTATTATACTTTTAAGGATGGAATACCAAAGAAACTTGGAGATCCCGGAGTACACTATACCATGCTCCATTAAGAGAAATTATGTTAAAACTGCTTTACGTGATCTTGGAGCCGGTGTTAGTGTTATGCCTCTCTCTTTTATATCGTAGACATGACTTGAATAAGTTGACACCTACTGAAATATCTTTGCAAATGGCTGATAAATCAACTGCTATACCTATCGGTATTTGTGAGGATGTGCCTGTTGTAGTTGCAAACGTTACTATTTTAACGGACTTCGTTATTCTTGATATTCCCGAGGATGATAGTATGTCTATTATTCTTGGAAGACCTTTCCTTAATACTGCAGGGGCTGTTATTGATTGCAACAAAGGCAATGTCACTTTTCATGTTAATGGCAATGAGCACACGGTACACTTTCCGAGAAAACAACCTCAAGTTTATAGTATCAACTCTATTGGGAAAATTCCATTAATTATATTTGGAGGTTTTAAATTTCCTCTCCCTACTGTCAAGAAAAAGTATGATATTCTTATTGTTGGGGATTTTCATATCCCCGTTGAGGTAACTTAGTGTTATTCGAAATTTCTCCGGTTCCGTGATTATTCGGAATGAGTTTGTTAACAAGACTTGATCAACCTTGTTAGTGGGTTCATTTTGATGATCACGAGATGGATGAAACTAGAAGCACAACCTTCTGTACCCTCCTTATATTTCCCTTTTATTTAGTAGAAATAAAGTAAAATAGTATTTTTCTGTCTGTTTTCTGACTTATCCGCGCAATATAAAAATACCCCGGAAATAAAAGTCCTCAGAATGCCATGCCAATTTAATATGATTTTTTCGGGAATATTTGAGGATTTACTGTGCAAAAAATTACCGCGGGGGGAGCTGCCACCTGGCCACGAGGGTGGAGGGCGCGCCCTACCCCCCTGGGCGCGTCCCCTGCCTCATGGGCCCATGGTGGCCCTCCTCCACTTATCCCTGCACCCATCTTCTTCCTCTGTCTCACACAAACACGGAAACCAACTCAAACACGAGTTCCAGCCCCCGTTGCTGTGATTTTCGATCTCCTTGCTCAAAGCACCTCTCACAAAACTGCTTGGGGAGATTGTTCCTTGGTATGTGACTCCTCCATTGGTCCAATTAGTTTTTGTTCTAGTGCTTTATTCATTGCAAATTTTTGCTGCATAGGTGACCATGTTCTTGAGCTTGCATGTCAAATTATATGGTTCCAAGTAGTTCCAATGCTTTATATGGGCTCTAGGCACTTGTAGGAGTTGTTGCTATCAATTTTATTGAAGTTGGTTCACTTTTATTTGAAGTTACTAAAAATTTCAGATTGTTTCAGAAAATATTTAAGAGACTTTTGAGGGGCTCGTCGAGCCGAAGCTCGAAGGAAAAACAAAAGGAAGAAGAGCAGAAGCCCAAATTTAATTTACCTGGCACCGCAGAGGTCCGGCCATGTGAATGGCCTTCCGATGACTTTTTGAGGAGAGCCGAGATTTATGAGGATTTCTATTTATTGATTGAGAACGCTGGCCTCACCGACTTCCTCCGCGACCAACGTCATCAGTATCTCTTACTCACAAATACTTTTGTGCAAAACTTCTACTTTTTCCCAAAGAAATCACCTCCAACAGTAGAATTTCATTTATATGACGTTGTTAAAGAGATGACATTAGCTGAATTCTGCGAGGTTTGCAGAATACCCTTTCAGGGCACCATAGATGAACCCCACCGTAACGAAGTAGAAGCTTTTATTAACACTATCACTATGGGAGAAACCAGGAAGGTTTCTGATGCAAGGATCACTAGCATATATTTTCCTGCTTTACGCTACTTTGCCTTATTTGCTAGTCGTTGCTTGATTGGACGCGGAAACTGTGGGAACCTTAGTATTCCTGATATTATTATTTTGTTCCATAGTTTATACCGCAATAACTCTGTTAGTATGGGTGGAATTGTTGCTAGACGGTTAAGTCTGAACCGTACTAAGGGCCCCATCTTTGGAGGCATTTATGCTTCACGCCTAGCTAAACATTTTGAAATACCTATTAGGCATGAGGAGAAAGAATAAATAGCACTGCCCCGTGCTTATTTAGATTATAAGAGTATGATAGCGCATGATTTTCTTGTTAAGAGTCGCGAAGGGGAGCTCCAATACAAATTATACTTTGATAAACATCACCCTGAGACTATTACTTTGCCTGCTCCTTCTTTGTTTAACTTATCGGCAGGTCCTCACTTTGTTCCGTGGTCGGCTGTTCAAGCCTATCGGAATCCTGTACCAGCCCCGGAACCGGAGCCACAAGATGAGCCTCCACGACTATCTATTTATTCTTGGGATCTAGAGGAGGTTGCCAGCCAGTGGCAGCCGGAGCCTTCCGCGTCACAGTATGACCCCAGCTTCACCTACGGGTATCCGTCAGGCTATCCCTGGCAATAGACCAACTTAGGCCAAAAGCCTAAGCTTGGGGGAGTACGTATTTCCCACCGACATTACATTTATGTTCACACACACTCATTGCTAGATGTCGGTGCTCATACTCTTTCACTGTAATATCCATGCTAGTTTATTTTCTTTTTCCTGCTTTCTTCTTGTGTGTTTGATAAACCTTAAGAAAAAACCAAAAAAATTAGTAGTAGTTTATTTCTTTGCTATAGTAATTAAAAAGGAAAAACTCAAAAATATTTCCCGTTCTTATTTTGCTTGTTGGGAGCTTTCCCGTGTAAATAGTTTTTATTTCTTTTCCTTTCTTTGGGGGTCGAGAAGACCATATTGAAAATGCTTAGTGGCTCATATATGCATAAATGATTATTTAACTTAGAGCCCATATTACTTGTCTTCTCTCTTGAGTTGAATGCTTGCAGATTCCAGCTTAGTCCAATGCACATGCACTCTTATTATTATACACTTCGTTCGGTCGTGCCACTGAAAGGCAATAATGATGATATATGATGGACTTATTGGGATGAGAAAAGCTGGTATGAACTCGACCTCTCTTGTTTTTGTAAATATGATGATTCATCGTTCCTGAGTTAGCTATTATGAAGTAAACATATTTGCAATGACATTTAGAGATTATAGTTGCTTCTGCCATGCTTGATTAGATATGAGTTATAATGGTTTACCTTGCGTGCCAACATGTTATTAGAATGATTATGATGTGGTATGATGGGATGGTATCCTCCTTTAAATGAATTGAGTGACTCGACTTGACACATTTTCACGCATGTAGTTGAATCAAATCAACATAGCCTTCATGATATTTATGTTCATGGTAGATTATATCCTACTCATGCTTGTATTCGGTGTAAATTAATTTAATGCATGTTTACGACTGTTGTCGCTCTCTCAGTTGGTCGCTTCCCAGTCTTTTGCTAGCCCTCACCTGTACTAAGCGGGAATACTGCTTGTGCATCCAAACTCCTTAAACCCCAAAGTTGTTCCATATGAGTCCACTATACCTTCCTATATGCGGTATCTACCTGCCGTTCCAAGTAAATTTGTATGTGCCAAACTCCAAACCTTCAAATGAAATTCTGTTTTGTATGCTCGAGCAGCTCATGTTTCAACAAGGGCTGCCCTTATCTTCCATGTTAGGCGGTTATTCTCAAGAGGAGTGGAATCAGCTCCTCATTCACGAGAAAAATGGCTGGTCGCCGGGATGCCCAGTCCCATGCTTTATGCAAACTAAATCAAAATAATCGCAAACAAAACTCCCCATGGGACCCGTTGAATGTTGGAGGCACTCGTTGTTTCGAGCAAGCCATGGATTGATGCCTGTGGAGGAGGGGGAGTATAAACTTTACCATTCTGTTTGGGAACCGCCTATAATTTGTTTAGCATGGAAGATATCGTCATCTCATAGTTGTTGCGTTGACAGCAAAAGTATGCCGCTCAAAATGTTATTCAATCTCTATTTTAAAACTGAGCTCTGGCACCTCTACAAATCCCTGCTTCCCTCTGCGAAGGGCCTATCTATTTACTTTTATGTTGAGTCATCATCCTTCTTATTAAAAAGCACCCGCTGGAGAGCACACTGTCGTTTGCATTCACTATTATTGGTTTATATTGGGTATGACTTGACTGGATCTCTTTTACCATAAATTACAATGTTTAGTCAGTCCTTGATCCTTAAAGGTGCTCTGCATTTATGTTTTGCGGTCTCAGAAAGGGCTAGCGTGATACCATTTTGTTATATCGTGTTATGATTATTTTGAGAAAGTGTTGTCATCCGAGTTTTGCTATTATGGCTCGCTAGCTGATTATGTTATTGATATGAGTAATTGTGAGACCTTTGTGTTATTGTTAGTCTGGTTAGTTCATAATATTTGCTGAAACTTGAGTGGTGGCTTTTCATGTTTACAACAACAAGAGCAAACAGAGTTTGTAAAAGTTTTTCTTTTTCTCTTTCAGTTTGTCAACTGAATTGCTTGAGGACAAGCAAGGGTTTAAGCTTGGGGGAGTTGATACGTCTCCGTCGTATCTACTTTTCCAAACACTTTTGCCCTTGTTTTGGACAAAAACTTGTATGATTTGAATGGAACTAACCCGGACTGACGCTGTTTTCAGCAGAACTGCCATGATGTTGTTTTATGTGCAGAAAATAAAAGTTCTCGGAATGACCTGAAACTCCACGGAACACCTTAGAAAAAACAATAAAAAATCCTCGCCAAAGATGAAGACCAGGGGGTCCACACCCTGTCCACGAGGGTGGGGGGCACCCCCCCTGGGCGCGCCCCCTACCTCGTGGGCCCCCTGGTGGCCCTCCGACGCCAACTCCAACTCCATATATTGGCTTTCGGGGAGAAAAAAACAAGGATAAGAAATCATCGCATTTTACGATACGGAGCCGCCGCCAAGCCCTAATCTCTCTCGGGAGGGCTGATCTGGAGTCCGTTCGGGGCTCTGGAGAGGGGGATTAGTCACCGTCGTCATCATCAACCATCCTCCATCACCAATTTCATGATGCTCACCGCCGTGCGTGAGTAATTCCATCATAGGCTTGCTGGACGGTGATGGGTTGGATGAGATTTATCATGTAATTGAGTTAGTTTTGTTAGGGTTTGATCCCTAGTATCCATTATGTTCTGAGATTGATGTTGCTATGACTTTGCTATGCTTAATGCTTGTCACTAGGGCCCGAGTGCCATGATTTCAGATCTGAACCTATTATGTTTTCATGAATATATGTGAGTTCTTGATCCTATCTTGCAAGTCTATAGTCACCTACTATGTGTTATGATCCGGCAACCCCGAAGTGACAATAATCGGGACCACTCCCGGTGATGACCATAGTTTGAGGAGTTCATGTATTCACTATGTGCTAATGCTTTGTTCCGGTTCTCTATTAAAAGGAGGCCTTAATATCCCTTAGTTTCCAATAGGACCCCGCTGCCACGGGAGGGTAGGACAAAAGATGTCATGCAAGTTCTTTTCCATAAGCATGTATGACTATATACATAATACATGCCTACATTACATTGATGAACTGGAGCTAGTTCTGTGTCACCCTATGTTATGACGGTTAGATGACGAACCGCATCCGGCATAATTATCCATCGCTAATCTGGTGCCTAGGAGTTTTCCATATACTGGTTCTCGCTTATTTACTTTTCCGTTGCTACTGTTACAATCACTACAAAAATACCAAAAACATTACTTTTGCTGTCTTTACTTTTGTTACCGTTACCACCACTATCATATTACTTTGCTACTAAACAGTTTGCTGCAGATACTAAGTTTCCAGGTGTGGTTGAATTTACAACTCAGCTGCTAATACTTGAGAATATTCTTTGGCTCCCCTTGTGTCGAATCAATAAATTTGGGTTGAATACTCTAGCCTCGAAAACTGTTGCGATCCCCTATACTTGTGGGTTATCATTGAGTAATAGTAGTAGATGCAGGCAGGAGTCGGTCTACTTGTTGCGGACATGATGCCTATATACACGATCATGCCTAAATAATCTCATAATTATTCACTTTTCTATCAATTGCTTGACAGTAATTTGTTCACCCACCGTAATACTTATGCTATCTTGAGAGAAGCCTCTAGTGAAACCTATGGCCCCCGGGTCTATCTTTTATCATGTAAGATTTCAATGTACTTTTATTTGCATCTTTACTTTTCCAATCTATATCATAAAATACCAAAAATGTATTTATCTTATCATACTATCTCTATCAGATCTCACTTTCGCAAGTGGTCGTGAAGGGATTGACAACCCCTTTATCGCGTTGGTTGCGAGTTCTTTGTTTGTTTGTGTAGGTGCGTGGGACTTTTGAGGAGCCTCCTACTGGATTGATACCTTGGTTCTCAAAAACTGAGGGAAATACTTACGCTACTATTGCTGCATCACCCTTTCCTCTTCAAGGAAAACCAACGCAAGCTCAAGACATAGCAGCGCGCTGCGCGTCTTCTGCATGTGGCTGGTCCCCACACACAGGTTGTCTTGATTATTTTTTCGTTGTTCCTTTTTCCACACAAGTCGCTACTAGTGTACGTGTTTTTTCTGCACTCACAGTACGGCTCTCACAAGGCGCAGCTAAATCGATTTCAACGGAGTACCAGTTTAATTTTTTTGGAGAGCAAGAGCTCCACTCGTCTTGTTCCTGTCTCTTCCTTCGTCATGCGGCTAAGAGGGAGAGGGCCGTCCTCCCATGGCAACCATCATCCATCACTTTGCGAACCAAAGGGTGGACGACGACCACCGCCTGTTGCAGCCCCCCTCCCCGTGCCCGCGTGTAATCAACGTTGTTTGTAGTGGAAATTAGAGTGCAGCGGACCACTACGTGTTGTTTGCTACGTATTGAGCTTGCGTTGGTTTTCCTTGAAGAGGAAAGGGTGATGGAGCAATAGTAGCGTAAGTATTTCCCTCATTTTTTGAGAACCAAGGTATCAATCCACTAGGAGGCTCCTCAAAAGTCCCACGCACCTACACAAACAAACAAAGAACTCACAACCAACGCGATAAAGGGGTTGTCAATCCTTTCACGGCCACTTGTGAAAGTGAGATATGATAGAGATAGTATGATAAGATAAATATATTTTTGGTATTTTATAATATAGATGCAAAAAGTAAAGATACAAATAAAAGTAGATTGGAAGCAAATATGATAAGAGATAGACCCGGGGGCCATAGGTTTCACTAGAGGCTTCTCTCAAGATAGCATAAGTATTACGATGGGTGAACAAATTATTGTCGAGCAATCGATAGAAAAGCGAATAATTATGAGATTATCTAGGAATTATCATGTATATAGGCATCACATCCGCAACAAGTAGACCGACTCCTGCCTACATCTACTACTATTACTCCACACATCGACCGACTCCTGCCTGCATCTAGAGTATTAAGTTCACAAAGAACAGAGTAATGCATTAAACAAGATGACATGATGTAGAGGGATAAACTCATGCAATATGATATAAACCCCATCTTTTTATCCTCGATGGCAACAATACAATACGTGTCTTGCAACCCTTTCTGTCACTGGGCAAGGACACCGCAAGATTGAACCCAAAGCTAAGCACTTCTCCCATGGCAAGAAAGATCAATCTAGTAGGCCAAACCAAACTGATAATTCGAAGAGACTTGCAAAGATAACTCAATCATACATAAAAGAATTCAGAGGAGATTCAAATATTTCTCATAGATAAACTTGATCATAAACCCACAATTCATCGGATCTCGACAAACACACCGCAAAAAGAGATTACATCGAATAGATCTCCACAAGAGAGGGGGAGAACATTGTATTGACATCCAAAAAGAGAGAACAAGCCATCTAGCTAATAACTATGGACCCAAAGGTCTGTGGTAAACTACTCACAACTCATCGGAAGGGATATGATGTTGATGTAGAAGCCCTCCATGGTCGATTCCCCCTCCGGTAGAGCGCCGGCGAATGCTCCAAGATGGGATCTCGCGAATATAGAAGGTTACGGCGGTGGAAATTGTGTTTCGGGTGCTCCTTGGATGTTTTCGGGGTAAGTAGGCTTATATAGGAGGAAGAAGTACATCGGGGGCCGCCCGAGGGGCCCACGAGACAGGGGGGCGCCCTACCCTCTCGTGGTCGTCGTTCTAAGCAAATAAGATGCAAAAACATGATAAACATCTCATGCAATCAAATAGTGACATGATATGGCCAATATCATTTTGCTCCTTTTGATCTCCATCTTCAGGGTGCCATGATCATCATCGTCACCGGCATGACTTCATGATCTCCATCATCGTGTCTTCATGAAGTTGTCTGGCCAACTATTACTTCTACTACTATGGCTAATGATTTAGCAATAAAGAAAAGTAATTACATGGCGTTATTCAATGACACGCAGGTCATACAATAAATTAAGACAACTCCTATGGCTCCTGCCGGTTGTAATTCTCATCGACATGCAAGTCGTGATTCCTATTACAAGAACATGATCAATCTCATACATCACATATATATCATTCATCACATCCTTTTGGTCATATTACATCACACGACATATGCTGCAAAAACAAGTTAGACGTCCTCTAATTGTTGTTGCAAGTTTTTACGTGGCTGCTATAGGTTTCTAGCAAGAACGGTTCTTACCTACGCGAAAAACACAACATGATATGCCAATTGCTATTTACCCTTCATAAGGACCCTTTTCATCGAATCCAATCCGACTAAAGTGGGAGAGACAGACACCCGCTAGCCACCTTATGCAACTAGTGCGTGTCAGTCAGTGGAACCTGTCTCACGTAAGCGAACGTGTAAGGTCGGTCCGGGACGCTTCATCCCACGATGCCGCTGAATCAAGATAAGACTAGTAGTGGCAAGTAAATTGACAAAATCGACGCCCACAACAACTTGTGTTCTACTCATGCATAGAAACTACACATAGACCTAGCTCATGATGCCACTGTTGGGGAACGTAGCAGAAATTCAAAATTTTCTACGCACCACCAAGATCAATCTATGGAGATTCTAGCAACAAGAGAGAGAGAGAGAGAGAGAGAGAGAGATCGAGGAGTGTATCTTCATACCCTTGAAGATCGCGATGTGGAAGCGTTTCAAGAACGTGGATCATGGAGTCGTACACGCGGCGATTCAAATCGCGGAAGATCCGATCTAGCACCGAACGGAAGGCGCCTCCGTGTTCAACACATGTACAGCACGAGGACGTCTCCTCCTTCTTGATCCAACAAGGGGAGAGGAGAAGTTGAGGGAGAACTCCGACAGCACGACGGCGAGGTGGTGGTGGAGCTCGTGGTTCTTCAGCAAGGCTTCGCCAAGCACTACGGAGGAGGAAGAGGTGTTGGAGGAGGGAGAGGGCATCACCAAGGGAAGGGTGCGGTTGCCCTCCCACCCCTCCACTATATATAGCGGCAAGGGGAGAGGGGGAGGCACCCTAGGGTTTCCCCTAGGGGGCGGCGGCCAAGCAGATTGGATCTCCCTAGGGAAAATCCTAGGGAGACTTGCCCCCAAGCCAAGCAGGTGGAGGATTGCCTCCCAAGCCAGGTGGAGGCGCCCCACCTCCCCAAATAATGTGGGAAAGGGTGGGTGGGTGCACCACTCCTTAGTGGGCTGGTTTGCCCCTTCCCCTTTGGCCCATGAGGCCATCCAACACTTGCTGGGGCTCCCGAAACACCTTTCGGTCATGCTGGCCATAGCCTGGTACCCCCGGAACACTTCCGGACTCCAATACCCTTCGTCCAATATATCGATCTTCACCGCCGGACCATTCCGGAACTCCTCATGACATCCGGGATCACATCCGAGACTCCGAACTTCCTTCGGTAACCACATACTATTTCCCATAACAACTCTAGCGTCACCGAACCTTAAGTGTGTAGACTCTACGGGTTCGGGAACCATGCAGACATGACCGAGAAGTTCTCCGGCCAATAACCAACAGCGGGATCTGGATACCCATGTTGGCTCCCACATGTTCCACGATGATCTCATCGGATGAACCACGATGTCGAGGATTCAATCAATCTCGTATACAATTCCCTTTGCCCATTGGTATGTTACTTGCCCGAGATTCGATCGGCGGTATCCCTATACCTTGTTCAATCTCGTTACCGGCAAGTCTCTTTACTCGTTCCATAATGCATGATCCCGTGACTAACTACTTAGTCACATTGAGCTCATTATGATGATGCATTACCGAGTGGGCCCAGAGATACCTCTCTGTCATACGGAGTGACAAATCCCAGTCTTGATTCGTGCCAACCCAACAGACACTTTCGGAGATACCTGTAGTGCACCTTTATAGCCACCCAGTTATGTTGTGACGTTTGGTACACCCAAAGCATTCCTACGGTATCCGGGAGTTGCACAATCTCATGGTCTAAGGAAATGATACTTGACATTAGAAAAGCTTTAGCAAACGAACTACACGATCTTGTGCTATGCTTAGGATTGAGTCTTGTCCATCACATCATTCTCCTAATGATGTGATCCCATTATCAATGACATCCAATGTCCATGGTCAGGAAACCATAACCATCTATTGATCAATGAGCTAGTCAACTAGAGGCTCACTAGGGACATGTTCTGGTCTATGTATTCACACATGTATTACGGTTTCCAGTTAATACAATTATAGCATGAACAATAGACAATTATCATGAACAAGAAAATACAATAATAACCATTTTATTATTGCCTCTAGGGCATATTTCCAACAGTCTCCCACTTGCACTAGAGTCAATAATCTAGTTCACATCACTATGTGATTGTAATGAATTCAACACCTATGGGGTTTGATCATATCTCGCTTGTGAGAGAGGTTATTAGTCAACGGGTATGAACCTTTCAGATCTGTGTGTGCTTTACAAATCTCTATGTCATCTTGTAGATGCAGCTACCACGCTCTATTTGGAGCTATTCCAAATAACTGTTCTACCATACGAATCCGATTTACTACTCAGAATCATCCGGATTAGTGTCAAAGTTTGCATCGACGTAACCCTTTACGACGAACTCTTTTACCATCTCCATAATCGGGAAAATTCCTTAGTCCACTAGTTACTAAGGATAACCTTGACAATTGTCTTGTGATCCATTCCTGGATCACACTTGTACCCCTTGACTGACTCATGGCAAGGCACGCTTTAGGTGCAGTAAACAGCATAGCATACTGTGGAGCCTACGTCTAAAGCAAGGGGACGACCTTCATCCTTTCTCTCTCTTCTACCGTGGTCAGGTCTTGAGTCTTACTCAATACTCATAGCTTATAACACAGCCAAGAACTCCTTCTTTGCCGATCTATTTTGAACTCCTTCAAAACCTTGTCACGGTGCGTACTCATTTGAAAGTACTATCAAGCGATTTTGATCTATCCTTATAGATCTTGATGCTCAATGTTCAAGTAGCTAAATCCAGGGTTTCCATTGAAAAACACTTTTCAAGTAACCCTATATGCTTTCCAGAAATTCTACATCATTTCCGATCAACAATATGTCAACAACATATACTCATAAGAACTGCTATAGTGCTCCCACTCACTTCTTTGGAAATACAAGTTTCTCATAAACTTGGTATAAACCCAAAATCTTTGATCATCTCATCCAAGCGTATATTCCAACTCCGAGATGCTTACTCCAGTCCTTAGAAGGATTGTTGGAGCTTTGCATACTTGTTAGCATCTTTTAGGATTGACAAAACCTTCTATTTGTATCACAGACAACCTTTCCTCAAGAAAATCATTGAGGAAACAATGTTTTGACATCCTATCTACAAGATTTCATAAATAATGCAGTAACTGCTAATATAATTCCAACAGACTCTTAGCATCGCTACGAGTGAGAAAGTTTCATCGTAGTCAACTCCTTGAACTTGTCGGAAAACATCTTAGCGACAACTCGAGCTTTCTTAATGGTGACACTTACCATCATTGTTCGTTTACCTTTTAAAATCCATCTGTACTCAACAGCCGTACGACCATTGAGTAGTTCTTTCAAAGTCTATACTTTGTTTTCATACATGGATTCTCTCTCGGATTTTATGGCCTCGAGCCATTCGTCGGAATCCGGGCCCACCATCGCTTCTCCATAGCTCGTAGGTTCATTGTTGTCTAGCAACATGACCTCTAAGACAGGATTACGTACCACTCTGAAGTAGTACGCATCCTTGTCGACCTACGAGGTTTGGTAGTGACTTGATCCGAAGTTTCATGATCAATATCATCAGCTTCCACTTCAATTGGTGTAGGCGCCACAAGAACAACTTCATGTGCCCTGCTACACACTAGTTGAAGTGACGGTTCAATAACCTCATCAAGTCTCCACCATCCTCCCACTCAATTCTTTAGAGAGAAACTTTTCCTTGAGAAAGGACCCAATTCTAGAAACAATCCCTTTTGCTTCCGGATCTAAGACAGGAGGTATACCCAACTGTTTTGGGTGTCCTATGAATATGCATTTACCCGCTTTGGGTTTGAGCTTATCAGGCTAAAACTTTTCCACATAAGCTTCGCAGTCCCAAACTTTTAAGAAATGACAGCTTAGGTTTCTCTAAACCATAGTTCGTACATTGTCATCTCAACAGAATTATGTGGTGCCCTATTTGAAGTGAATGCGGTTGTCTCTAATGCCTAACCCACAAACGATAGTGGTAATTTGATAAGAGACATCATGGTATGCACCATATCCAATAGGGTGCACCTATGATGTTCGGACACACCATCACACTATGGTGTTCCAGGCGGTATTAGTTATGAAACAATTTCCACAATGTCTCAATTGTATACCAAACTCATAACTCAGATATTCATCTCTATGATCATATCATAGACATTTTATCCTCTTGCCACGATGATCTTCAACTTCACTCTGAAATTGCTTGAACCTTTCAATAATTCAGACTCGTGTTTAATCAAGTAAATATACTCAGAATCTACTCAAATCATGTGTGAAGTAAGAGCATAACGATATTCACTGCGTGCCTCAGCACTCATTGGATTGCACACATCAAATGTATTACTTCCAACAATTTGCTATCTTGTTTCATCTCACTGAAAAACGAGGCCTTTTAGTCATCTTGCCCATGTGGTATGATTTGCATGTCTCAAGTGATTCAAAATCAAGTGAGTCCAAACGATCCATCTGTATGGAGTTTCTTCATGCATATATACCAATAGACATGGATCGCATGTATCAATCTTTTCAAAACGAGTGAATCAAAAGATCCATCAACGTGGAGCTTCTTCATGTGTTTTATACCAATATGACTCAAATGGCAGTGCCACAAGTATGTGGTACTATCATTACTATCTTATATCTTTTGGTATGAACATGTGTATCACTACGATCGAGATTCAATAAACCATTCATTTTAGGTGCAAGACCGTTGAAGGTATTATTCAAATAAATAGAGTAACCATTATTCTCCTTAAATGAATAATGATATTGCGATAAACATAATCCAATCATGTCTATGCTCAACGCAAACACCAAATAACAATTATTTAGGTAACACAAATCTCGATGGTAGAGGGAGCAGGCGATGCTTGATCACATCAACCTTGGAAACAGTTCCAACACCCATCGTCATCTCACCTTTAGCTAGTCTCCATTTATTCCATAGCTCTTTTATTTCGAGTTACTAACACTTAGCAACCGAACCGACATCTTAATACCCTGGTGCTACTAGGAGTACTAGTAAAGTACACATTTAATACAATGTATATCCAATATACTTCTGTCAACCTTGCCAGCCTTCTCATCTACCAAGTATCTAGTGTAGTTCTGCTTCAGTGATCGTTCCCTCATTACAGAAGCACTTAGTCTCGGGTTTGGATTCAACCCTGGGTTTCTTCACTAGAGCAGCAACTGATTTGCCATTTCATGAAGTATCCCTTCTTTCCCTTGCCCTTGTTGAAACTAGTGGTTTTACTAACCATCAACAATTGATGCTCCTACTCGATTTCTACTTTCGCGGTTTCAAACATCGCGAATTTCTCAAGGATCATCATGTCTATTCCTGATATGTTATAGTTCATCACGAAGCTCAAATAGCTTGGTGGCAGTGACTATGGAGAACCATCACTATCTAATCTGGAAGATTAACTCCCACTCGATTCAAGTGATTGTAGTACTCAGACAATCTGAGCACATGCTCAATGATTGAGCTTTTCTCCCTTAGTTTGCAGGTTAAGAAACTTGTCGGAAGTCTCATACCTCTTAAGGTGGGCATGAGTCTGAAATCCTAATTTCAGCTCTTGGAACATCTCATATGTTCTGCGACGTTTCAAAAATGTCTTCGGTGCCTCAATTCTAAACCGTTTAACATTACGCATTGAACTATCATGTAGTCATCAAAACGTGTATGTCAGATGTTCGCAACATCCACAAACGACGCTCGAGGTTCAGCACACCGAGCGGTGCATTAAGGACATAAGCCTTCTGTGCAGCAATCAGGACAATCCTCAGTATACGGACCCAGTCCACATAATTTCTACTGTCGACTTTCAACTAAATTTTCTCTAGGAACATATCTTAAAACAGTAGAACTAAAGCGTAGGCTACGATTTGCAAAGACCTTTTGACTATGTTCATGATAATTAAGTTCATCTGATTATTTAATGAACTCCCATTTAGATAGACATCCCTCTAGTCATCTGAGTGATACATGATCCGAGTCAACTAGGCCATGTCCGATCATCACGTGAGACGGACTAGTCATCATCGGTGAACATCTTCATGCTGATCGCATCTGCTATACGACTCATGTTCGACCTTTCGGTCTCTTGTGTTCCGAGGCCATGTCTGTACATGATAGGCTCATCAAGTCAACCTAAGTGTTTTGCATGTGTAAATCTGGCTTACACCCGTTGTATGTGAACGTTAGAATCTATCACACCCGATCATCACGTGGTGCTTCAAAACAACGAACCTTCGCAACGGTGCACAATTAGGGGGAACACTTTCTTGAAATTTTATGAGGGATCATCTTATTTATGCTACCGTCGTTCTAAGCAAATAAGATGCAAAAACATGATAAACATCTCATGCAATCAAATAGTGACATGATATGGCCAATATCATTTTGCTCCTTTTGATCTCCATCTTCAGGGTGCCATGATCATCATCGTCACCGACATGACACCATGATCTCCATACTCGTGTCTTCATGAAGTTGTATCGCCAACTATTACTTCTACTATTATGGCTAACGATTTAGCAATAAAGTAAAGTAATTACATGGCGTTATTCAATGACACGTAGGTCATACAATAAATTAAGACAACTCCTATGGCTCATGTCGGTTGTCATTCTCATTGACATGCAAGTCGTGATTCCTATTACAAGAACATGATCAATCTCATACATCACATATATATCATTCATCACATCCTTTTGGCCATATTACATCACACGGCATATGCTGCAAACACAAGTTAGACGTCCTCTAATTGTTGTTGCAAGTTTTTACGTGGCTGCTATAGGTTTCTAGCAAGAACGTTTCTTACCTACGTGAAAAACACAACGTGATATGCCAATTGCTATATACCCTTCATAAGGACCCTTTTCATTGAATCCAATCCGACTGAAGTGGGAGAGACAGACACCCACTAGCCACCTTATGCAACTAGTGCATGTCAGTCGATGGAACCTGTCTCACGTAAGCGAACGTGTAAGGTCGGTCCGGGCCGCTTCATCCCACGATGCCGCTGAATCAAGATAAGACTAGTAGTGGCAAGTAAATTGACAAAATTGACGCCCATAACAACTTGTGTTCTACTCGTGCATAGAAACTATGCATAGACCTAGCTCATGATGCCACTGTTGGGGAACGTAGCAGAAATTCAAAATTTTCTACGCATCACCAAGATCAATCTATGGAGATTCTAGCAACAAGAGAGAGAGAGAGGAGTGTGTCTTCATACCCTTGAAGATCGCGATGCGGAAGCGTTTCAAGAACGCAGATGATGGAGTCGTACTCGCGGCTATTCAAATCGCGGAAGATCCGATCTAGCGTTGAACGGACGGCGCCTCCACGTTCAACACACGTACAGCCCGAGGACGTCTCCTCCTTCTTGATCCAGCAAGGGGAGAGGAGAAGTTGAGGGAGAACTCCGACAACACGACGGCGTGGTGGTGGTGGAGCTCGTGGTTCTCCAGCAAGGCTTCACCAAGCACCACGGAGGAGGAAGAGGTGTTGGAGGAGGGAGAGGGCTGTGCCAAGGGAAGGGTGCGGCTGCCCTCCCACCCCTCCACTATATATAGGGGCAAGGGGAGAGGGGGAGGCGCCCTAGTGTTGGGGAACGTTGCATAAAATAAAAAATTTCCTACGTTCACCAAGATCAATCTATGAGTTCATCTAGCAACGAGAGAGAGGAGTGCATCTACATATCCTTGTAGATCGCGAGCGGAAGCGTTCAAGAGAACGGGGTTGAGGGAGTCGTACTCGTCGTGATCCAAATCACCGGAGATCCTAGCGCCGAACGGACGGCACCTCCGCGTTCAACACACGTACGGACAGTGTGATGTCTCCTCCTTCTTGATCCAGCAAGGGAGAAGGAGAGGTTGATGAAGATCCAGCAGCATGACGGCGTGGTGGTGGATGCAGCAGGGTTCCGGCAGGGCTTCGCCAAGCGACTACGGAAGGAAGAGGTGTAGCAAGGGGGTAGGAAGGCGCCAGATGTTAGGGGTGCGGCTTCCCTCCCACCCCCCTCTTTATATAGGGACCCCAGGGGGGCGCCGGCCCTGGAGATGGGATCCCCCAAGGGGGGCGGCGGCCAGGGGGGTGGAGTGCCCCCCAAGGCAAGTGGAGGCGCCCCCTCCCCTAGGGTTCCCAACCCTAGGCGCAGAGGGGGGCCCAAGGGGGGGCGCACCAGCCCACCAGGGGCTGGTTCCCCTCCCGCTTCAGCCCATGGGGCCCTCCGGGATGGGTGGCCCCACCCGGTGGACCCCCGGGACCCTTCCGGTGGTCCCGGTACAATACCGGTGACCCCCGAAACTTTCCCGATGGCCGAAACTCGACTTCCCATATATAATTCTTTACCTCCGGACCATTCCGGAACTCCTCGTGACGTCCGGGATCTCATCCGGGACCCCGAACAACTTTCGGTTTGGTGCATACTCATATTCATACAACCCTAGCATCACCGAACCTTAAGTGTGTAGACCCTACGGGTTCGGGAGACATGCAGACATGACCGAGACGGCTTTACGGTCAATAACCAATAGCGGGATCTGGATACCCATGTTGGCTCCCACATGCTCCTTGATGATCTCATCAGATGAACCACGATGTCGAGGATTTAAGCAACCCCGTATACAATTCCCTTTGTCAATCGGTAACTTGCCCGAGATTCGATCGTCGGTATCCCAATACCTCGTTCAATCTCGTTACCGGCAAGTCACTTTACTCATACCGTAATGCATGATCCCGTGACCAGACACTTGGTCACTTTGAGCTCATTATGATGATGCATTACCGAGTCGCCCAGAGATACCTCTCCGTCATACGGAGTGACAAATCCCAGTCTCGATCCGTGTCAACCCAACAGACACTTTCGGAGATACATGTAGTGCACATTTATAGTCACCCAGTTACGTTGTGATGTTTGGTACACCCAAAGCACTCCTACGGTATCCGGGAGTTACACGATCTCATGGTCTAAGGAAAAGATACTTGACATTGGAAAAGCTCTAGCAAACGAACTACACGATCTTAGTGCTATGCTTAGGATTGGGTCTTGTCCATCACATCATTCTCCTAATGATGTGATCCCGTTATCAATGACATCCAATGTCCATAGTCAGGAAACCATGACTATCTGTTGATCAACGAGCTAGTCAACTAGAGGCTCACTAGGGACATATTGTGGTCTATGTATTCGCACGTGTATTACGATTTCCGGATAATACAATTATAGCATGAATAAAAGACAATTATCATGAACAAGGAAATATAATAATAATCCTTTTATTATTGCCTCTAGGGCATATTTCCAACACCTAGGGTTTCCCCTAGGGGGCGGCGGCCAAGCAGATTGGATCTCCCTAGGGAAAATCCTAGGGAGACTTGCCCCCAAGCCAAGCAGATGGAGGATTGCCTCCCAAGCCAGGTGGAGGTGCCCCACCTCCCCAAATAACGTGGGAAAGGGTGTGGGGGGGGGGGCACCACCCCTTAGTGGGCTGGTTTGCCCCTTCCCCTTTGGCCCATGAGGCCCTCCAACACTTGTCGGGGCTCCCGAAACACTTTTCGGTCATGCTGGCCATAGCCTGGTACCCCCGGAACACTTCCGGACTCCAATACCCTTCGTCCAATATATCGATATTCACCGTCGGACCATTCCGGAACTTCTCGTGACATCCGGGATCACATTCGGGACTCCGAACTACCTTCGGTAACCACATACTATTTCCCATAACAACTCTAGCGTCACCGAACCTTAAGTGTGTAGACCCTACGGGTTCGGGAACCATGCAGACATGACCGAGACGTTCTCCGGCCAATAACCAACAGCGGAATCTGGATACCCATGTTGGCTCCCACATGTTCCACGATGATCTCATCGGATGAATGTAACGTCCGGATAATCAAGCTACAGTAATCCCCTACTAATGATGCCAAGTCATCACTGTTACTGTTGCTAAGCTCACTTTGATTCAAAACTAATTCAAATTCCATTTTAAATTAAAGTCAAATAAATTATTTCTCCAAATAGTAAAACAAAAATGTCCGCTGGGTTCCAAATATTCACTAACTAAATGTCATGAGTGATTCAACATCATTTGAGATAGCTAATTTCCTCTGGGAATTAAAGCAGTTCCAAATCAGCATTTTTTTAAATGCTTTTCCATTTGTGAAAAATGCAAATCAATTCAAGCTCCTCCCAAACTTTTTGTAGCAGTGCCAAATATTGCAAAGTATTTATGTAGCACAATTTCATATTTTACAAAGTCTCTTTTTGGCCTAACATATTGCAAATCAGAAAAGATTAAAGAAATCAGATAAGGAGAAAGAGAGAAGGCCAAAACCTCATTATGCACTCTAGCCCAATGCCTACAGCAGCACAGCCCAGCCCACTTAGCACTCCTCTTCTTTCTTCTGTTCATATAGGCACCGTGGACACAGCGCGTGCGTCGACGCCGCCGATGTCCACGCGTCGGACATCCAACCCTCGTCGACGCCTATAAGGCCTTCCCCGCGCCCTGCACGAACCCTAGATGCTCTCCCCCTCTTCCTCTCGCGCCGCTTCTCCCTCACAACACAAACCCCGAGCGAAGCCGTCGCCGTGCCGTCGTGATCTCCGTGGCCATGGTCATCCCCGAGCTACGACAAGATGCCTAGAGGCACTGCCGTACTCTTCTCCGTCGACTTCAACCATCGGAGCAAGCTGGGAGGGCCTCGCGCGTCACCATCGAGCTCATCTCCGCCTCTGCATCTCGACGCTCGCCGTCTTCGATTCGGCCTCGCCGGAGCCTCCCCATTCCCGTGAGCTCCTACAGGCTCAACGTGAGCTCCTACAGGCTCAACGTGAGCTCCTCTCCCCATTCCCGTTTTCTTTCCCCTCTAATTTGTCGTCGTTTGGCCGCCCCTCGCGTTGGCCGCCATGACAGAGAGCTCGGCTCTGCGCGCCCGCGCGCCCCCTGTCCACGCGCATGCAACTCCCCGTCGCGCCCGCCGTTTCCTGGCCGCCCCAAGGCGTGCGCCCCGCCTCGCCTCTGGCCGCGCCCGCGGCCCTGCCTGCTACTTGTGCCGCTGCTGCTCGCTACTCTGCTGCACGTTGCCGCCGCCGCCATACTGCTGTTGTGCTGCGGCTGTTGCTCCCGCTCGAGGCTGTGCTCCGTTCCACTGCTGTCGCTGCATATTGCTGCTAGGCTGCTCCTTGCCCTTCTTCCTGCCCGCTGCTGCTTTCCGGCTCGGCGGCTGTGTTAGCTGCTACTGTTATGCTTTGCTGCTGCCGAGCCCGACGGCATTTGCCTCTGCTGACCAGTCCACGGCCTTCTACACGCGCTCGCCGTGCTGCAATTGGGGCCATAGCCGGCCAGGCATGCGTGCACACAGAGCATCCGGCGCTCCTACGCATGCCTTGCATGCTCATGTGCGTGCCTGCAGCCGGCCACCATCCTTGGATGAGTGCTGGGATTTGTTTAGGGTTAGGTAAACTTGGTTGGCCCAATGACATGCGGACCTCTTTTTAATTCTACACTAGTTTAGTTTTTGTGCCAATGACAAGTGGGCCACCACCTCCACTATTGACCAGTCAGTTGACCAACCCCCTAGGTCCCGACGTCATACACATAGACTAGTGTAGCACTAGGTAGCAAAAGTATTTTACTGTTTTATTTTCGAATTAGTAATTTTAGAAAAGGCATTAAACTTTAGAAATTCCTATAAAATAAACTGTAGCTCGGTTGAAAATACTTTATACATGAAAGTTGCTCAGAATGACGAGACGAATCTGAGTACGCAGTCCGTTCAGCCGCCACACGTCCCTAGCATAGCGAACATGCAACTTTTCCCTTCGGTTCATCTGTCCGAAAACGTCAAACACCGGGGATACTTTCCCAAATGTTTCCCGCTTTCACCAGTATCGCTTACTACCGCGTTAGGTCATCCCTAGCACCGCGTATTGCCATGTTACACTTTGTGATGCTTTGATTGCTCTGTTATTTATTGTGTTCCCCTCCATTACTTCTTTCCGGTAGACCTCGAGACTGCCGGCGAAACCCAGTACGACTACGGTGTTGACGACCCCTCCTTGCCAGAGCAACCAGGCAAGCCCCCCCCCCCTTGATCACCAGATATCGCTTATTCTCCTCTATACTGCTTGCATTAGAGTAGTGTAGCATGTTACTGTTTTCCGTTAATCCTATTCTGATGCATAGCCTGACATTGTTGCTACATCTGTTGATACCTTACCTGCAATTCTAAATACTTAGTATAGGATGCTAGTTTATCATCATTGGCCCTACATTCTTGTTAGTCTACCTTGCTATACTATTGGGTCGTGATCACTCGGGAGGTGATCACGGGTATATACTATACATACATACATACTATACAGATGGTGACTAAAGTCGAGTCAGCTCGATGAGTACCCGCAAGTGATTCTGATGAGGGGGCTGAAAGGACAGGTGGCTCCATCCAGGTAGAGGTGGGCCTGGGTTTTCGACGGCCCCCGACTGTTACTTTGTGGCGGAGCGACATGGCAGGTTGAGACCACCTAGGAGACAGGTGGGCCTGGCCCTATTCGGCGTTCGCGGATACTTAACACGCTTAACGAGATCTTGATATTTGATCTGAGTCTGGCCACTGGCCTATACGCACTAACCAACTACGCGGGAACAGTTATGGGCACTCGACGTCGTGGTATCAGCCGAAGCCTTCTTGACGTCAGCGACTGAGCGGCGCGCGCCGGATTGGACCGTGTAACGTGACTTCTTTTGTAATGGAGGTTGCTAGGTCTGCTTCCGGCCGCCCACGCAACGTGCAGGTGTGCAATGGGCGATGGGCCGACCCCTGCGCGCATAGGATTTAGACCGGCGTGCTGACCTCTCTGTTGTGCCTAGGTGGGGCTACGACGTGTTGATCTTCCGAGGCCGGGCATGACCCAGGAAAGTGTGTCCGGCCAAATGGGATCGAGCGTGTTGGGTTATGTGGTGCACCCCTGCAGGGAAGTTAATCTATTCGAATAGTCGTGATCTTCGGTAACAGGACGACTTGGAGTTGTACCTTGACCTTATGACAACTAGAACCGGATACTTAATAAAACACACCCTTCCAAGTTCCACAGACAACCCGGTGATCGCTTTTCTACAGGGCGACGAGGGGAGGATCGCCGTGTAGGATTATGCTATGCGATGCTACTTGGAGATGCTACTTGGAGGACTTCAATCTACTCTCTTCTACATGCTGCAAGACGGAGGCTGCCAGAAGCGTAGTCTTCGATAGGACTAGCTATCCCCCTCTTATTCTGGCATTCTGCAGTTCAGTCCACTGATATGGCCTCTTTACACATATACCCATGCATATGTAGTGTAGTTCCTTGCTTGCGAGTACTTTGGATGAGTACTCACGGTTGCTTTCTCCCCCTTTTCCCCCCTTTCCTTTCTTTCTGGTTGTCACAACCAGATGCTGGAGTCCAGGAGCCAGACGCCACTATCGACGACGACTCCTACTACACCTGAGGTGCCTACTACGACGTGCAGCCCGCTGACGACGACCAGGAGTAGTTTAGGAGGATCCCAGGCAGGAGGCCTGCGCCTCTTTCGATCTGTACCCCAGTTTGTGCTAGCCTTCTTAAGACAAACTTGTTTAACTTATGTCTGTACTTAGATATTGTTGCTTCCGCTGACTCGTCTATGATCGAGCACTTGTATTCGAGCCCTCGAGGCCCCTGGCTTGTAATATGTTGCTTGTATGACTTATTTATGTTTCTAGAGTTGTGTTGTGATATCTTCCCGTGAGTCCCTGATCTTGATCGTACACGTTTGCGTGCATGATTAGTGTACATTGAATCGGGGGCGTCACAATGAATCACGATGTCGAGGATTCAATCAATCCCGTATACAATTCCCTTTGTCCATTGGTATGTTACTTGCCCGAGATTCGATCGGTGGTATCCCTATATCTTGTTCAATCTCGTTACCGGCAAGTCTCTTTACTCGTTCCATAATGCATGATCCTGTGACTAACTACTTAGTCACATTGAGCTCATTATGATGATGCATTATCGAGTGGGCCCAGAGATACCTCTCCGTCATACGGAGTGACAAATCCCAGTCTCGATTCGTGCCAACCCGACAGACACTTTCGGAGATACCTATAGTGCACCTTTATAGCCACCCAGTTACGTTGTGACGTTTGGCACACCCAAAGCATTCCTACGGTATCCGGGAGTTGCACAATCTCATGGTCTAAGGAAATGATACTTGACATTAGAAAAGCTTTAGCAAATGAACTACACGATCTTGTGCTATGCTTAGGATTGGGTCTTGTCCATCACATCATTCTCCTAATGATGTGATCCCGTTATCAATGACATCCAATGTCCATGGTCAGGAAACCATAACCATCTATTGATCAACGAGCTAGTCAACTAGAGGCTCACTAGGGACATGTTGTGGTCTATGTATTCACACATGTATTACGGTTTTCAGTTAATACAATTATAGCATGAACAATAGACAATTATCATGAACAAGGAAATACAATAATAACCATTTTATTATTGCCTCTAGGGCATATTTCCAACAGGCTGCTTCTTGACTTGCACTCCAAGTCCCCTAGATCATGTTCGTTCCAAAAATCACGCTTTCGAAGGTTTTGTTCCGTTTGGACTCCGTTTGATATTCCTTTTCTTTCAAATACTGAAATAGGCAAAAAAAACAGCAATACGGGTTGGGCCTTCGGTTAGTAGGTTAGTCCAAAAAATGATATAATTGTGTAAAATAAAGCCCATAAATATCCAAAAGGGGTAATATAATAACATGAAACAATCAAAAATTATAGATACGTTGGAGACGTATCATTGTTGCATCCGCCGTGGTCGCAACCAGGTTTGCAACAAACAGGGAGGCGACATCGTGGCAACAACGTTATCGCCACAGTTGCGCATGAGCGGTGTTTTGCTGAGGCCCACATGTTTTTGCAACGTCATGTAAGGGGGAGGTGATCGCAAAATGGTTCATGTTGCAATGGGTGACAACAACATGGTGCATGTTACAACGAGTGATCAAAGGCCCATGTGGTTGCAATGTCATGCATGGTGGAGTAGACTGCTACGTGGTCCATGTTGCAATGGTGACCGCAACATAGTCCATGTTGCAATGGCTGACAACAACGTGGTCCATGTTGCAATGGATGATCAAAGGCCCACGTGGTTACAATGCCACACAAGGTGGAGCTGACCGCAACATGATCCATATTGTAATGGGTGACCAAAGGCCCACGTGTTTGCAATGTCCTGCAAGCTAGAGGTGACACAACATGGTCGATGTTGCAACGGGTGACAAAAAGCCCACGTGTTTGCAATGTCATGGAAGCTTGAGGTGGCCACAACATGCCCATGTTGCAATGGGTGACCAATTGCCCTCGTATTTGCAATGTCATGCATCATAGAGGTGACTGAATCATAGTCCATGCTGCAATGGCTGACCACAACATGATCCCCGCCATGTAAGTTGGAGATGACCGCAACATGGTTCATGTTGCAAATGGGTGACAAAAGATCCACGTGTTTGCAACGCCATTCAAGCTTGGAGATGACCACAACATGATCCATATTTGCAATTAGTTATCGTAACATGATTCGTGTTGCGATGATCCGACTCTACTCAAGACAGATTCAATGACTTGTGACCTGGTCGATCTTTTGGCAAAGATGTGTTGCGCAAGTCTTTTTTAATGGAATAGATTGCTTGCTATGTACTTCCTCCGTCCGCGAATAAGTGTACTTCTATCTTTTGTCTTAAGTCAAGGTTTTAAAATTTTGATCATGTTTATAGAAAAGAGAAGTGGCATATATAACATCAAATTGGTATATTATGAAAGTACGTTTCAAAACGAATCTACTGTTACTAATTTAATGCTATAAATGCTGCTACTTTTTTCTATAAAGTTAGTCAAAGTTTTAAATCTTTGATTTAGGAAAAGGCTGGATGTACATTTATTCACGGACGGAGGAACTAGCATAACTGCCCAGTAGTGGCTAGCTATTTTTAAGAACCGAGTACCTAGCGTAACATAACTAGGAGGGGTGGCTTGCTATTTTTAAGAACGAGTAGTAGCTAGAGTTTGTTTCGTCAAAGTAGTAGCTAGTTTTTTTTTAGATAAAAGTAGTAGCTAGCTGGTAACGGTAGTTAGTCTTGTCCAGGCACTAAAGCCCACGTAGCGTCTTCTACGCACCAAAGCTCAGATCAGAGTCGTTCCTCTGTCCTGGATCGTACGGCCGACGAGGCGGTTTATCTTTCCCTGGCATCAGCCGGGTGATTTGTAGCAGCCCCAAATAAATTTGGATCATCTATTCGTCGGTTGTTCAGAAATTTTTTTACTGTAAGTTGATTTTTCCGCTGCTAAGATTGAAACTCAATGGCCGAGCTGTCTCGCTATAAGGAGAAGCAAAAGAAGCCGAGCATTCAGGGAAGGCCAGATGCAACTCAGGAACGGGTTTGCTGAGTGTTACACCCAGAAAAGCCGGCTCGACTTACCCCATGTTGACAAAGTGGCATAAGCCGAGATCTTTTTGTCGGGGACTCGGCAAAGCAATAAGGGTACCTCCAACAGATTGTATATTAGTCTTATTGGTAAATTATTCATGTCATCAATCAACAAGTTATCATACAACTACTTCAATAGGTTGTATCTAAGCTATCCAATAGATGATGACAATATAAATGTAATTGCTCTCTATTTCACCTTAGAGCTTGTGCAAATGTTGTTGGTTATTCTACATATAATTTTGCTCTCTTTCCATATTTATTATATGTCACATCATCACTATATCCTACGTGGTAAATTTACCAACACCTATCTTACGACTGTTGGAGATGCCCTAACCATCGCTCAGCAACATAAAGATGCCTGGCCGCTCGCCGATGGAAATGACAGTGCCACGTGGTCAAGGAGTAAGCCGAGTGGCACGCCCTGCTTCTAGTACAACTATGGGCCAGCCACAAGTGCCACATGTGCTCACCTAGAACCTCACGGCATACAATAAGTGTATGACCGCGCCAGCTCTTCTTCCTACTCTCCCCACGACATGCCTCTCTCTGTCTGAGTCGCCATTGTTTTGGTCTTCCCTCTAAGAGCACCTCCAACCGGACATAGCTAATTTGATTTTCCATACATCCTGGGACGGATCCATTCATATTATCCAAACCTCAAATTCATACAACCCCATGGGATGTAAACCAACACAACATAAACCAAATGAACACATATCATTGATTCGATTGAGCCTAGCAAAATCATCATAGAACCGGACATAGAAAGTTTAAAACATAGATACTTCACCACTATGATATCATTCATACAGATAAATTTCACCACTTCTTTGCTTTACCCTTTCCCTTGTCGTCTCTGGAGCAGTGGTCTTACGTGTCGGCGTCCAGAGTTGTTGGAGGCAGTGGGTGACTCAGACAAGGAGGGGAGCCCTAGCAGGCAACGGTGGTGAGGGTCTGCTCATTGGTGAGGCGGCTAGCTTTGGCGGGTGTCGTTGCTTTCTCATTCGGTTGGCGCTCGAGCTCCCCGGGTTTGAGCTGTAGTGCTTTTTGCATTTTTATGGTGAAGCGGTGGGCATTCGTCTCGGCATTGGTCAAGGATCGGCGCATGCACCATGGGCGAGCTCGTCATTGGAGTCGGAGGGAAGGGGGACCAACACGGATCTACAAGAGTTATGCCTGCCTCGCGCAGTGAGCTGCCCATGCTTTCGACTCACGGAGCTGCCGCCGTGTGCTCGAATGTGTCGGGAGCAGCACACAAAACCGACCGAGAGGAGCGGGCCGGAGGTGACGACCCGGAGCTGCAAGAGCCCCACCGGACCATTGGGCAGGTATGGACCGCACCGAGCTTACGCGGTCAACCATGGAGTTGAGGAGCCCCACCAGGGCACCAGAGTGGCGCGTGGAGATCAGCTTCTGCCCCCTATCCATCACCAAACGACAGAGGGCGATGCAGATGGCAGCTTGTCGTTCGACTCCATTGCGAGGGCTTCCCAATCAACGAGGTCGACTTCGAAGGAGGAGTCACTCCTGGAGCCAGACATGGTGGCGACTGATGGCGGCGAAGGGGAGTATGTGTTGGAGCCACACATGGTGGCAACTGATGGCGGCGAAGGGGAGGGAAAGGACTTTGAGTGGAGCGGTCAAGGGAGTGTGACCAGGATTTGGTCTGAGTGGTGTTTTCGTGAGATAGGGGTGGGCCAATCCGACGTGAAAGTCGTGTCCAGACGCGTTGAAACCGCCCCATCTCGGCTGCACATAGGGACTAGATATGAAGGGTGAAGAACATCCCGGATAAATAGAATGTGTAT
>NC_041381.1:585887472-585915056 GCF_002162155.2 Triticum dicoccoides
CCATTTGTAGATGCTCTAAACCTGGCCACCAACTCCAACACCGACAACCATGTACCTGACATGCAAACCTCTTGCCTCCCGTCCATGCCTCCCCTTCACTAGCAAAGTCGTGATAAGGCACGTCGTCTCGTCTTCGGTGAGGTCATGGCTTTCCTCGGGGGACGTCCACGGCTGTGGCTTTCCTGTATGGCTTACGCGCTCCATGTGTGAGGAACCGACCGATTCAAAAAACAAATTCAGCCGTTTAGAAAATCTGAATGAATTTTGGCTCAGCTGACATTATACCTGGCCAAATGTCGGGCCGGGTCGGGCTTCGGGCCGGGCCAAACAAAGCCCGTTGCAAAAAACCTGGGCCCGAGCCCGGCCCGGCCGGCCGTCGGGCCTAGATTTCAGGCCCGAGCCCGGCCCATCAGTCAAAAAGCCCGACGGGCCTCGGGCCACGGGCCGGGCCTCTTCGTTAAATGGCAAATATGGCAGGCCCGAGCCCGGCCCGGCCTGGCCATCGGGCCTAAAAATCAGGCCCAAGCCCGGCCCATGGGCAAGGTCGGGCCGGGCCGGGTCGGGCTTTTTTAGATCGGGCCGGGCCGGGCCGTCCGGGCCGGGTTTCCCATGGCCAGGTCTAGCTGACATTGAAGTGGTTGTAAGTTGATCCAGCCATGCCTCACGCATATTCGCCTACTCGTGTTTGAACCAGGCCCTCACGAAGGTACTCCCTCCGTTTCTTTTTAGTCCGCATATAAGGTTTAGTCAAAGTCAAGCTTTATAGAGTTTGATTAATTTTATATTAAAAAATATAAACATTCACAATATGAAATCAATATATTCAGATGTACCATGAAACATATTTTCATACTATATAGTTTTAGTACTGTAGATGTTCATAATTTTTCAAATAAATTTGGTCAAACTTTATGTAGTTTAACTTTGACCAAAATCTTATAGAGGTAAATACACCCGCGGTCTTAGAACTTGCACTGGATGGTCACTTTGGTGCACAAACTTGCAAAATACGCATTTGTGGTCACTGAACTTGCAAAACCGTGCAAATACAGTCACTCCCTTCGTACGCAGCCGTATGTGGCGACGCCAGCGTGGCATGGGCCCGCTGTCAGCGACCATGGTCGTCCAGCGAGGCGTGCACGCAATCACTTTGCGGAAAACCCCGTGGGTTTATTATTTTTTGCGCTGAAGATAACTGAAGATAGCCATAGCTTAGTTAACTGAACATAACTGAAGATAGTGGCTACTGAACTATAGATAGCGGCTACACGATGACCCAGAGGTACGGGATGATGACCCAAACCCGCCGGACGCAGAACCGGATGCACGACGCCTTGAGCCGGCACGGGAGCTGCCAGCGCCGGGCGCCGACGCGCCGGCGCGGCTACGCCCTCCAATGGACATCCTCTGTCGTACGGGCGACGGAGGAGAAGAAAGAGACGATGCACACTATATGGGAGAAAAGAGTGAGATCGGGAGAATGTAACAGAATCCTATCATTACCCAACTGGCTATATGGTGCCATCAATCACTGGCTGATCTCGGGTTTGAATCCCAGGTAGCCTACCTTTTTTGCTCTTTCTATTATTTTGCATCAGGCGACACAGATTAAATACATTTTGCAGCAGCAGTTCTACAAATTAAGCACTGTCAGAACAATCTCAAGAATAAACCAATTGAAACCAGATTACAGAAATCATAGAAATTTACTTAATATTGATCTGGGAGGCCTCTTGAACTACTAGCACTGTCATAGCATAAACAAAAGCGTAGCAAAATACAGTTTCATACAGTTTGAGTATTGAGAAAACCAAAGCAAAATAAAGTTGGAAAAGGCCTCGCCTACTACATATTTACCCCAACTGCAGGAGCAGTTCATTCATGAACTAAACCTAACCAAAACTTCATTCATGAACTCTAACTTGTTCTAATGTAAACTAAAGAGAGAGAAAATCATGCAGATCAGTAGGTCGACCATCTTGAGATAGAGCAGAATGTGGTGCATTTTGGCTAAACAAAACCTCCTCTTCAGCCTGCATGAACTGTGCTCTATCAGCAGCTCCATCATCTCCAAACAGGAGATTGTAAAATCCAGGAGCAGCAGCTCTTGCTCCTGTGACATCTGGAGGAGCAGCACCTCTTCCTCCAAATTTAGCAGTTGCAGTTCTTCCTCCTCTTGCACCATTTCTTCCTCCTGTACCAACACTTCTTCCTCCTCTTGCACCATTTCTTCCTCCTGTACCAACACTTCTTCCTCCTCTTGCACCATCTCTTCCTCCCCTCCCAGCAGTTCCTCCTCCTCTTGCAACATTTGTTGCTCCTCTCCCTACACTGCCTCCCCATCTTGCTTGTTTTTTCTTGGGTCTTGTTGCAGCTGCTGCTTGCTGACTTGACTCGGCTGCTTCCTCTCCATTTGCAGGTGCTGCTTGCTGACTCCTCACCCTCCTCCTAGCCATTGTTGTTGTCACTCTGCCTACTGGCATTGCTTCTCTAGCATTTGCAATAAATGTAGACTCAGGCAAGGGGCCAAATTCCCTAGGGGGTGGGTACGTGAACCTCTCCTGCAAAAATTAAGACAGAGCAAGTGTGAGCACACATACTAGTGATTTATGAGTGTGTACAAGTTAATTAGTGAAATCATGATTGCCTGTTCCTGCATCTTGTACACCATACAATCAGGTGTTTGTGTTGGATCCAGCTGTGGGTATACCCTGTGTGGCATTATGTTCTGCACAAGACAAGCAATGTATGAACTTAGTGTATCCTAAATCTAAAAAAGTATATGGGAGTAAGCATAAGAGTACAAGTGTATTACAACAAGTATTGATGGATCATCATACTCTTCTTCAGATTCCCTAGCAGCTTCTTCATTTGGAGTCTTATCAACATGATTATGGTGTCCCTTTTTGTTATGATCAGCTGCTCCACATATTGAACAATGCATGGTCACACCATGCTTGGTCACCTTCTTTACTCCATTTTTGTCACTCTTCTCTTCTGGATCTTTCTTCCTGTTTTTCTTTGGCCTGCCCATAACTTTTGTGTACAATTGTGGATACACATCAATCCCGTTCATTTTCTCCCATAGCTTTGTATCCCTCATCGGCATCATGTTATATCCATAACACTTTTTGTACTCCTCCACTGTATAGCAGGAGTGAACCATGCTCTCTGGCTCAATCCTCTCATGCCTGAAAGTTGCTATTGCATGATGACAAGGGATGCCAGACAATACCCACCTTTTGCAATCACAGCTTAGCATATTTAAGTCTACTATGTATGAGTTTTCTAGAGAGAAAACTTTGAACACACCTGTACCGTACTCTTGCACCCTGCAATTCTTTGCCCACTCAATGTATTTGTCGAGTTTCTTCTGAATCTTGGGGCACAGTCTTCATGTCCACTTTTCTGACTCCCTTTGCTTACCAACTATCCTATTTGTGAACTTCGTGAAAATATAATCCAGCATTGACTTAATTGGTAGCTCTCTTCCATCCAATATATAACTGCAGATATTTTCATATGTTCATGTTATGTTAGTACCCAATGTGGCATTGTTTGACATGATATGAAGGAAAGGTGGGAGGGCAATGCAAACCTGTTGAAGACTTTAGACATGTTGTTTAATAATGTCACACTTGCAAAATGGGTCGAAGAAAGCTTTGATCCATGTTTTTGGAGATAACTTCTCAACCCACTTGTAAGCATCAAGGCTGTGCTCTTTGATCTGATTCATGCTTCTCGTGTAGACCATCTCATTTGGGGATCTAGCTATAGCCCACAAGTCATTTTTCAGCTGCTCACCCTTGTGGACTTTGTGAAAATTTTGGTAAATATGCCTAACACAATTTCTGTGTTCTGAATAAGGAAAAACTTTCTGAACTGCATTTATTAAACCCTACAAAATAGCAATATCATCAATAACACAATTTTGGTAAATATGCCTAACACAATTTCTGTGTTCTGAAATGGAAGGAAGTGTGCCCACCTTCTGCTTGTCACTCATAAGTGTATATGGTGTACTGTTGCTTATGTTGAGATCATCCTTCAATGAATTTAAGAACCACTCCCAGCTATGTGTTGACTCCACTTCAGATAGGCCAAATGCAATAGGAAATATGCAATCATTTGGGTGAATTCCTACTGCTGTCAGCAAATTCCCCTTGTATCTTGTTTTAATGTGACACCCATCAAGGAAAATGATTGGCCTACAAGCCTTAAGAAACCCCCTCTTACATGCATCATAAGACCAATATAATGTCGAGAGTGGTCCTTTGTCATATTGGCCTTGTTGTCAAACACCTCCTTTGTGCACAAGAAGAACTGACTTCCTGGATTGCTTCTTCTAAGCTCCTGCCCATAGTCCCATAGGGTTTTGTACTGATCATCATCTTCTCCCCTAATCTGCTTGACTGCTGCCCTTCTTTCCCTTCCCAACTTGGTCCTCTCTGCAACCAAGTTGAATTCTTGCTCTACTTTCTCTGAAAATTTCCTAAGAGGCATTTTCTCATTGTCTCTGAATTCATTTCTGAATTTGTGAGGAAGAAAAGGTGCAGTAAGAACTCTCAGGTCCCATGCTTTGGTGCATGTATGCTTGTCAGTGTACTTTCTTATTTGAATGCTACTTGACCTATTATCATGTCCCGCCTTCAAGTACCAAGTACAAGCTGGCTTGCATACAGCCTCTAACAACTTTGAAGTATTCCTACACTTGTTCACCTTCAATCTATTTCTGACACTATATGCAACGAGAGCATGCCTCAACTCTTTCATATCTCCAAAGACCATCCCAAGCTTGAAAACAGGTGCATTAAGATCAGTGCTTGGGTTGAAAGTGCTGAATTTGTGCTTCAACTTCTCTTTCTCTTCTTTTGACAAGTTCAAATGACTATCCTCTAATGCATCTTCTGGAAGTTCTCCTTCAAAGTCATGCACATTTTCTTTCTCTCTGTGATCATCAACATCTTTGTCCACATTGGCATCAAAAAGATCATCATCACCTGCTGCTATTTCATAATCACTCTCATAGAAATCCTCATCTATCTCGGCCTCTACATCCTCTCCATTTCCCTCTGAACCACTACTTTCACCATTGTCACTAATGTCAAACTCTTCCTCCTCTTCTTCAACTGCAATACCAGAACTAGATCCTTCTCCAAATGGCATAAACCTCTTTACTGGGCTTGAAAGCTTCTCTGTTGTACTGGGTTGTTTCTCTGAATAGCTGATGTTTTCTTTACCATGCCTTAGTTTTGTTGGACTTATAACCTTTGGCAAACCAGGCACTCCATGTATCAGCACATCATCTGTGGTTACTGACTGAAGTGTGACACCATGATCTACAACCAGTACCAGGTTACTATGCTCAATTGTTGCAACAATCATAAGAACAATGTCTGCATCGCATGTCATAAGCTTCAAGCCCTCACCAAATGATTTTCCTGGTTGACACCAATACACATCAGTCTTGGACACTTCATTGTCATATCCTAGTTGCACAAGAAAATCATTTATCCACAGCATTGACCAAGTGTCACTCTGACAATTGTCAAACCAGTCAACCATATAATCCATGTATGTCATGTTGCTTCCAGTTCCACAAAAAAAACCATTGTGATGGATCTCAACAGTGAACAAGCCATCAAATTGTCCTGCATTGTCAAATAATTAAACTTCAATTACATACTGGAATGATCAAATTCAGTACAGAACAGAGCACTCACATTCAATACAAAACAGAACACTCACATTTAGTACAGAACAGAGCACTCACATTCAGTAAAAACAAAACTTTCACATTCAGTTATGAACAGTGCATCCATATTCAGTTAAATTGCAGCAAATATTCAGTATTTTCAAACATGCTAATTATACAGAAAGCACACGTTCAGTTCCACATACGTTTAGTTAAAACACTGCATCAACGACGAAATCTGTCAACATAGCGTGCCTAACATGAATTCTGGATTACTTTCATCAACTTTTCTGAAGCAAAAAGACGCCTCCTTGAAAACCCCCAATTAAACCCTAGGTCAGATTGGAGAAGCAGGAGTTCTGGTCGGTCGCAACTAATCCATAGGGCAAATACGCGCTCGAATCAAAGTCTGGACATCTCAATCAACTGGTACAACCCACCGATCCTACCACACAAATCCTACCCGCGGCGGGCTGACAAAATAGGTAAATAAAAGAAGAGGTAAACGCATGGGATCACTCACCGTATGTGGGTGCTGCTTCCTCCGGCCGTCGACGGCGCGTGAAAGAACATGCGGTGCCCCCATGTTTGGTTTTGGTAATTGATGAAATCTCTATGGACTAATGGTTGCCTTGAGTTATATTTGAAGGTTTTGTCCATAGGATTTTCTTGGAGTACATGTGTTGGTTTCAAGGAGAGTTTGTGTTGACCAAGGTGCTATTAAGGAATTATCCGAAGATTGGTCATGTGAGAGTTGAGCTTATTGAAAGCATGTCTTGAATAAGAAGATTGTGTGATCATTCATGTTTACCTTCAAGACATCATCCAAATGAAGAGAGTTGCAAAGATTCAAGGTTGATCAAGACTAAGTCAAGAGTGAATCAAGTTGATCAACTCACAAAGCATAGAAGATGTACCGAGAGGGATCAAGTGATCCCATGGTATGGTAAGCATTGTCCATTCCACTTTATGTACTAAGCCATGGTCTATGTGAGAGTTGTATGTGGGGTTAGGTACGTATCCATGGGCTTGCGTCAAGAGGAAGATATCATACAACCCATGGAAAGGATGACATCAAGTGGTGATCATCATCAAGATTGCCATGTGCAAGTTCAAGTGGAGCATCACGAAGAGATCAAGTGCTTGAATCTTGCCATTCATTGTGGTGTCAATGGACTAGTGAAGATGTGCTGAAGAGTGGCTCACCCATAGTGAACTATGGGGGAGCAATCATCTAGTCTTCATCGAGCCAACGCAATCAAGAAAAGTGGTCCAACTTGAGTGAGTCAAGATCGTCTTCATCTAGCTCAAGTGGACCATGTGCAAGGCAAAGGTTTTCCCTTGATAGGTTTTCTATTTTTCTGGTCTTGTGGTGGTAGTTGGGAGACCGAGTTATAGGATCGTTTGCCGTACTATCAAGGGGGGCTCTCAAGTTGGTAGCTTGATCGTATCGTTAGTAGAGAGCTCAAACCATTGCATCCTTGCATCATATTTCTTGGTTCTTGTTTGGTTATCTTTGTGAGTCTTAGAGCTTATGGTCATCTTGATGACAAGCTTGAGTTCATCGAAAACGGAGTTCGCATGCGTCTTCTATGATGTTTTCGGTGTTGGAGGTTTTACCGGTCTTATCCGATGAAGGGTTCTCACCATTTTCTTATGGGACTTTTCTCATTTGCTTATTCTTGATATTTCTATCAATATTGTGTTAGCCCATGTCGTTAGCTTTCCAACAAACTTGGTTTCGTTGAATTCGGAGTCTGTTTGCAAAAGTTGTGGCTATTTTGGTAAAGGCTGCAGCGGTACTACCGCTGCTCCTCAGCGGTAGTACCGCTCCAGAGTAGTACTACCGTGGCTCCTAAGCGGTAGTACCGCCCCGGACCAAAATCTCGTGTTTTCTCTCTCGTTTGGGCTGTTTTGGCCGTGCTAAGCGGTAGTACCGCTCCTCCAAGCGGTAGTACCGCTTGTGCACGACCTGAGCACATAACGGTTGGATTCGGGAGGTCCTATAAAAGGGGGTCTTCTTCCCCAATGAACCTAATCCTTTGAGCTTGTGTTCTTCCCCCATTGTTGACCTTCTTCGAGCTTGCTAACTCTCAATCCCTCCATGGATTCTTGCTAGTTCTTGAGGGAAAAGAGAGAGGAGATCTAGATCCACGTTTCCACCAATCATTTTCTCCTCTAAGTGAGGGGAACCCATTGGATCTAGATCTTGGAGTTCTTCGTGTTCTTCTTTCATTCTTCCTCTCATTTTCCTCCCTAGAATTAGTTGCTTTGGTGGGATTTGGGAGAGAAGGACTTGGGCACTCCGTGTGCCCTTGCCATTGCATTTGGTGCATCGGTTTGAGTTCTCCACGGTGATACATGGAAGTGAAGTTTGAGAAGCTTATTACTCTTGGGTGTTTGGGCACCCTAGAGCTTGTTCCTCTTGGGTGCCTTGGTGCCCTAGACGGTTGGTGGTGTTCGGAGCTCAATCATTGTGGTGTAAAGCTCCGGGCAAGCGTCGAGGTCTCCAATTAGGTTGTGGAGATCGCCCCGAGCAATTTGACGGGTACCGGTGACCGCCCCCAAGGGTTGCCAAAGTGTACGGGTTTGGTGACCGCCCCCAAGGGTCGCCATTTGTACGGGTTCGGTGACCGCCCTCAAGGGTCCCTTAGTGGAATCACGGCATCTTGCATTGTGCGAGGGCATGAGGAGATTATGGTGGCCCTAGTGGCTTCTTGGGGAGCATTGTGCCTCTACACCGCTCCAAACGGAGATTAGCATCCGCAAGGGTGTGAACTTCGGGATACATCATCGTCTCCGCGTGCCTCGGTTATCTCTTACCCGAGCCCCTTTACTTATGCACTTTACTTTGTGATAGCCATATTGTTCTTTGTCATATATCTTGCTATCACATAGTTGCTTATCTTGCTTAGCATAAGTTGTTGGTGCACATAGGTGAGCCTAGTTGTTGTAGGTTTTGTGCTTGACAAATTAACCGCTAGGTTTATTCCGCATTTGTTCAAGCCTAAACCGTAAATATTTTAAAGCGCCTATTCACCCCCCCCTCTAGGAGACATCCTCGATCTTTCAATTGGTATCAGAGCCTCGTCTCTCTTTGTTAGGCTTAATCGCCTAGAGAGTAAAGATGTCGACTAGGGGATTAGGATTCTCTGAGACTCTTAGTTCCGATGGCACAAATTTTGATGTTTGGGTAATTCGCATGCTTAATCTCTTTAGGGTCATGGACCCAAATTTAGAGCGAATTGTAGATATGGGTTTTTCCTCCTCCAAAGGATCCCCAAAGATTATCTTTAGAGGATGAGAAAAACTCTTATCTCAATGCTCAAGCTTCTAATGTGCTTTTTGATGCTTTGAGCAATGTAGTTATTTTTCAACTCATGCCATTCCGGGATGCTCATGAGTTGTGGACAAAGCTTCAAGATAAATATGGTGTGTCCAATATTTGTGGGGATGATTGTTCCCCCTCCACCTCCGGTCGTATAGTCTTCTCAACTTCTTCTACTTCACCTACATGTGGTTTGCCACAAGGTAATGATATGGTGAGTAGTGTTGGTCATTGCAGTGGTGATAGTATGCTTATTATGGATGATCCTTCATCACTATATTATTGCAATGCTCCTTCTTTGGGCTTTAACACTTCGAGCACTCCAAATGTTTCACATGCTTGTGTTGATAGTCCTTGCATATCATGTAGAAATTGCTTGACTAAATCGCATGATGATATGCTTGCTATGTCTTGTTGCCATGATAAAAATGCATCTATTTCCTCGAATTATTGTGCTAACAATGTAGAGGAAACCGAACACTCCATGGAACAAGATGTGGTGTTTAATGGTGCCTCAAGGGATCCTACATCATCATCTATTGCTTTTTGCCTTATGGCTAAGGCATCAAAGGTATCTCCTACTTTGTACCCCAATATGTCTCTTGATGATGATGTTGATGCTAATGATGATGAGGATAATGATGAAGAGAATGAGAATGTTGCCTCCTTAAAAATTAAGGGGGAAATGGTTTTTAAAGCTCTTCATAAAAATAAAATTGCTCGTTCCAACTTCATGGAAATTATGTCCATTGCTATTGAGAGCAAGAAATATATTGATGAGTTGGAATCTCGTCTTGAGGAGCATGAGGTCATCATTGATAAAATGGAAGGTCATGGGCGTGATTACGCTAATGAGATTGCGAACCTCTCTCAAGCTCTTGAACTTGAACAAACCACCAAGGAATCTCTTGAGGAGACTTTTGCTCTAGAATTGTCTAGAGTGAAGGAATCTACTGATAGAGCTCTTGAGGTGGCCAATGTTTTTGAAACTAAAAATTCTAAGCTTGAAGTTGCTCATGCTAGACTCCTTGAGGATTTTGAGCACCTCGAAAATGGCTCAAGGGTCATCAAGGGTGAGCTCATCAAACTCACCGTCTCTCATGCTCAACTTGAAGCTTCTTATTTAAAAGAGCTTGCCAAGTTGCCTTCTCCTCTTGTTGTTAATAATGATGCTTGTGCTACTAATTCTATTACTTATGAAGCATCCATTTTGAAGGAGAATGTTGAGCTACGGGCTCAACTTGAGGTGCTATCTTGCAATTATGGAAAATTGGAAGAAAGTCATGAAAATTTCTCAAGCTCTCATGATGATCTTCTAGTATCCCATAGTGTGCTAAAGATAGCTCATGAGGCCATGATTTCTAAGGTAACATCTAGTGAGCCTCATGTGGATACTAGCACTACTTCTAGTCAAAATAGTACATTGCCATGTGCTAGTCCTTGTAATTCATCTACTCACAATGTTGGTACATCTTGTGATGAATTGCTTTCCTTCCCTTGTTGCTCTAACGATGAAGCTTATACTTCCTCTAGTACTTGTGTTGAGACTAACCATGTAGATGAAATCAAAGAGCTCAAGGCCCAAGTCACTTCTTTCAAGAAAGACTTGGAAAAGTGTCATGAAGGGAAATCCACACTCAACAATATCTTGAGTGTGCAAAAATCCCCCAATGACAAAGGTGGACTTGGATTCAACTCCAATAAGAAGAAGAAGCCCAAGATGAACAAAAAGAAGGGCCAAGAACAAGTCAAGAATTCGGCCAAGATTGTTTGCTTCAAGTGCAAAGTAGAAGGGCATCATGTTAGATCTTGCCCATTGAAGAAGAAGGCCATTAGTGTCAAGCAACAAGGGAAGAGGGCACAAGTTCAATCTCATGCTCAACCTCAAGTTGAAGAAAGGCACTTCCCAAGAAGACTCAAGCTAAGGCTTCTCTTGTGGAAAAATCAAGTGAGAAGAAAGTGAAGAGTAGACGTTGCTACTTATGTCGTGAGAAAGGTCACGTCGCTTCTTCATGCACTAGTGGTAACTTATCCAACCCAATTATTATTGATGATATATATTCTCTTGGGAAGGATAAGGTTGGCAATGTGTTTGCCAAGTTTGTTGGTACTCAAAGTGGTGTCAAGAAAAGAACCATTTGGGTCGCCAAGCCTATTGTGACTAACCTCTTAGGACCCAACTTGGTTGGGGACCAACAAGCTCAAACTTGATCAATAGGTGTTTTTGGAGGGCATTGGAGACTTGGCTACATTATGAAGAATTAAGGGGACTTCATCACTCTTATTGTCTCAAGCCAAGTCAATTGAATCATCAAGTTTATATCTTATATCCAATGTGCCTCCTTGCGGTAACTTGTACTTAAAATTGCTTACATTGAAAGTTACTTGCCTCCTTGCATGTTTTGGTTTTGTTCCTTGCATGTGTTTGTATATGTTGTGATTCCAACTTGCTTATCTTGAGCAATCAAGTATGTGTGTGTTGGTTTGCACACCATGTATGTGTGTGTCGTGCGTTGAGCCTTTATGCTTCTTGTTTGTATCCTAGTTGGCTCGTGTGAGAGATTAATGGAACATCCCATTTTGGGGGAGTCATGTGCTTTGCGCACCTCACAATCCTATAAATGTGTGTACATGAGGAATACCATCTAGTATTGATATTACAAGATTATCTAGTCGCTAGGTGGTATATCTCTCATGAGAAATTCAAATTCTAAATAGTCCATTAATTATCTCTTGTTTGTTCCTCTTATTGCCTCTTGTTAAGTTCTTATTGGTATCACATTATGGGGGAGTAATATGCTAAGTGCATATTACAAGCCTAGAAAATGTGTACATTTGAGATATTGTCACCTAGAATTGATATTGTAGATTATCTTGTTCCTAGGTGGCATGTTAGATCTACAAGTTGCAATTTGCTTGTGTTTGTTGTGAAGATGATGTTGGATGTCCTTGTTATCTACCACCGGGAATTATTTCCATATACTTCTTGTCTTTTGACAATTAGTAGTCACTTATGTGTGGTAGAATTTGTTGATCATCTTTACTTTGGCTTTTGTTTTTCCTTTTCTCTTGCCAAGGTTTGTGTCAACTCCCGGTGTCTTCCCTACCACTTGTGGATCTTGTTTATTTCTTGTTCTTGTCTAGTGTTTTCTAGATATAGTGAAAGTAGTGATCCCACCTTGTGCATTTTGTATTCAAATGCAAATCCTATATAATGCACAACTCGTGGGGGAGCTATCCTATTTTCTTTAGAACACTCTTCTTGTGATCCTTATCAAGTGTGTTTTGGTGGAAGGCAAGCCATTTCTTTTTGGTACTTTGTGCCATCATGAAACTTTGTTGAGAGCTTGGTTTGTTTGGAACCATCCTCTCTTTGGGAGTTTGACATCTTTAGTTTAGTGTGTATCAATAGATATCTCATTCCTTGATGTATCTTTAATGATATCTTCCAAGTGATGATTTCTCCATTTGGTATCCTTTTCACTTGGCATTTCTTTCTCTTTAGGTTTCGGGTTTTGAAAGTCTTGAGCATGCATGTTTACTTCATGTATTTTATTTGGCATGCTTTCTTTCTTTGACATAATATATAGGGGGATCTCCACCAAGTCTCAAATCAGATGAGATGTGTATGGAATTCATTTTCATATCTATATGCACATATTTATGTGGAGTTTGTCCTATGTATTGGTTTTTCTAACTATTTGGTCCCAATGAGTTTGGGTACCATTTAGTTTGTGTTGTTCTTCTAGGAACATTTGGAGATGCATTGGATGCTCGGCTCACTCACAAGGAAGGTGTTGTCACCATGTGCATATTGGAGTCAAGCTAGGATGATCAATGAACTACTATCTACCTTCAATTGGTATCTACTACATCCTTTCAATGATATCTCGGTAACAAGTATCTATTCATGCTTTCTCCTCTTGCATTCAATCTTGTGTAGGTTGCATCTTGGCATGATATTCATTTCATATCTTGTGATACTTGTTTCCTTTCTCAAAGCATCCCAACGATGATATCTTGTTGCTAGTTGTGATGCCTTTGATGGATGTGTGTTTGGACTTCATTTATATACAATAAGACCATATCTAGCCAAGTGCTATGCTTTCAAGCAAATATCTTATTGGTATATTTATGACTTCCTTGTGGATATCTTGTTCCTTCGTGTTGTAACTATTTCGGGTGTACATCCTTCTTTGTAGATATATATATCATCATGATTTCGTCTACATAGAACCTTGTACACTTGAGAGAAATTACATCTCTAGTTGATATCTTTTCTTTCATGTCCACCTTATCTTTCTTATGTTATTTCTTTGGTGGCTCCGTGAAAGCTTTTGCCTTGAGTGCGTGTCCTCTATCGTTGCATCTTGTTGCACTCTTGTGTGGTGAAGATTATTTTCCTCTTGCTTATCTTTACGAGGTTTTTGCCATCTTAATTGGTATCCCTCGTCTTGATGAGCCTCCCCTCGTCTATCTTCACCACGGGTTGTCACAAGCATAGGTTCTCTTTTGCTTATTAGTAAGCTTGTGAACCCATTTGCCAGTTGTGTGTGGGAATGATAGGCCTTGCACCGTGTGCCTCATTCTTTCAAGACTATGTTGATGCTTAATGCTCATCCTAATCTTAGTCTTCTCAAGTGCTTCGCCATGACTCACACACATCATTTTGGTTGAGCCTATTCTTAAGTTGCCTCTTTTACATGTTGCTCAACCATGTGCTTGTTGCAAGCGATAGGCTTTGTTTCCTATATGCTCACTTGCACTGGATGTGAGTTTCTGTTAATTTTGGGGGAGCTATGATCCTATTTTGTGCACTTGGTATCCTAATGCAAAAAATTCTTATGTGTGCACAAATCATGGGGAGATTCTCTAGTTTCTTTAGATCACTCCTTTGCTCTTATCATAATATCCTTTATTCATGTGGCTCGTAGGATCATTGGCCTAGTTGGTTCAATTGGTATCCGTTGATAGCTTGCTTCAATTGGTATCTTCTGATTACTTGTGTCTCTCTTTGTTATGTCTTTGTGGCATATATTTCTATTGCAATCTTTGGGCATCAATATAGTTTGTCTTCCTCCAAGTATTGGCAGTTGGGTATATGTATTGCATTCCACTCTCTTGTTGAGAAATACACAATTTATGGAGGACCACAATTTATATTGGCCTTCTTAGATTTTCGCCCATTTTGGCAATCGATGCCAATGGGGAGAAGTTTCAGAGAGTTTTGTGGAGAAGTTTAGAGAATTCTCTCCTCTTGCTTTGGTTTTGTTCCTAAGCATTTGCATCTCTTACTAATGCATCATTGGTTGTTGCATTGCATGGTGATGCATAATTCCTGATATAAACTCTCTTGAAAGTGATTGTCATCAATTACCAAAATGGGGGAGATTGAAAGAACATGCAGTGCCCCCATGTTTGGTTTTGGTAATTGATGACAATCTCTATGGACTAATGGTTGCCTTGAGTTATATTTGAAGGTTTTGTCCATAGGCTTTTCTTGGAGTACATGTGTTGGTTTCAAGGAGAGTTTGTGTTGACCAAGGTGCTATTAAGGAATTATCCAAAGATTCGTCATGTGAGAGTTGAGCTTATTGAAAGCATGTCTTGAATAAGAAGATTGTGTGATCATTCATGTTTACCTTCAAGACATCATCCAAATGAAGAGAGTTGCAAAGATTCAAGGTTGATCAAGACTAAGTCAAGAGTGAATCAAGTTGATCAACTCACAAAGCATAGAAGATGTACCGAGAGGGATCAAGTGATCCCATGGTATGGTAAGCATTATCCATTCCACTTTATGTACTAATCCATGGTCTATGTGAGAGTTGTATGTGGGGTTAGGTACGTATCCATGGGCTTGCGTCAAGAGGAAGATATCATACAACCCATGGAAAGGATGACATCAAGTGGTGATCATCATCAAGATTGCCATGTGCAAGTTCAAGTGGAGCATCACGAAGAGATCAAGTGCTTGAATCTTGCCATCTATTGTGGTGTCAATGGACTTGTGAAGATGTGCTGAAGAGTGGCTCACCCATAGTGAACTATGGGGGGGCAATCATCTAGTCTTCATCGAGCCAAGGCAATCAAGAAAGGTGGTCCAACTTGAGGGAGTCAAGATCGTCTTCATCTAGCTCAAGTGGACCATGTGCAAGGCAAAGGTTTTCCCTTGATAGGTTTTCTATTTTACCGGTCTTGTGGTGGTAGTTGGAAGACCGAGTTATAGGATCGTTTGCCGTACTATCAAGGGGGGCTCTCAAGTTGGTAGCTTGATCGTATCGTTAGTAGAGAGCTCAAACCATTGCATCCTTGCATCATATTTCTTGGTTCTTGTTTGATTATCTTTGTGAGTCTTAGAGCTTATGGTCATCTTGATGACAAGCTTGAGTTCATCGAAAACGGAGTTCGCATGCGTCTTCTATGATGTTTTCGGTGTTGGAGGTTTTACCGGTCTTATCCGATGAAGGGTTCTCACCATTTTCTTATGGGACTTTTCTCATTTGCTTATTCTTGATATTTCTATCAATATTGTGTTAGCCCATGTCGTTAGCTTTCCAACAAACTTGGTTTTGTTGAATCCGGAGTCCGTTTGCAAAAGTTGTGGCTGTTTTGGTAAAGGCTGCAGCGGTACTACCGCGACTAGAGCGGATGTAATTTTTTACTACCGCTCCAGAGCGGTACTACCGCTGCTCCTGAGTGGTAGTACCGCTCCAGAGCAGTACTACCGTGGCTCCTAAGCGGTAGTACCGCCCCGGACCAAAATCTCGTGTTTTCTCTCTCGTTTGGGCTGTTTTGGCCGTGCTAAGCGGTAGTACCGCTCCTCCAAGCGGTAGTACCGCTTGTGCATGACCTGAGCACATAACGGTTGGATTCGGGAGGTCCTATAAAAGGGGGTCTTCTTCCTCAATGAACCTAATCCTTTGAGCTTGTGTTCTTCCCCCATTGTTGACCTTCTTCGAGCTTGCTAACTCTCAATCCCTCCATGGATTCTTGCTAGTTCTTGAGGGAAAAGAGAGAGGAGATCTAGATCCACGTTTCCACCAATCACTTTCTCCTCTAAGTGAGGGGAACCCCTTGGATCTAGATCTTGAAGCTCTTCGTGTTCTTCTTTCGTTCTTCCTCTCATTTTCCTCCCTAGCATTAGTTGCTTTGGTGGGATTTGGGAGAGAAGGACTTGGGCACTCCGTGTGTCCTTGCCATTGCATTTGGTGCATCGGTTTGAGTTCTCCACGGTGATACGTGGAAGTGAAGTTTGAGAAGCTTATTACTCTTGGGTGTTTGGGCACCCTACAGCTTGTTCCTCTTGGGTGCCTTGGTGCCCTAGACGGTTGGTGGTGTTCGAAGCTCAATCATTGTGGTGTAAAGCTCCGGGCAAGCGTCGGGGTCTTCAATTAGGTTGTGAAGATCGCCCCGAGCAATTTGACGGCTACCGGCGACCGCCCCCAAGGGTTGCCAAAGTGTACGGGTTCGGTGACCGCCCCAAAGGGTCGCCATTTGTACGGGTTTGGTGACCGCCCTCAAGGGTCCCTTAGTGGAATCACGACATCTTGCATTGTGCGAGGGCGTGAGGAGATTACGGTGGCCCTAGTGGCTTCTTGGGGAGCATTGTGCCTCCACACCGCTCCAAACGGAGATTAGCATCCGCAAGGGTGTGAACTTCGGGATACATCATCGTCTCCGCGTGCCTCGGTTATCTCTTACCCGAACCCCTTTACTTATGCACTTTACTTTGTGATAGCCATATTGTTCTTTGTCATATATCTTGCTATCACATAGTTGCTTATCTTGCTTAGCATAAGTTGTTGGTGCACATAGGTGAGCCTAGTTGTTGTAGGTTTTGTGCTTGACAAATTAACCGCTAGGTTTATTCCGCATTTGTTCAAGCCTAAACCGTAATTATTTTAAAGCGCCTATTCACCCCCCCTCTAGGCGACATCCTCGATCTTTCAGCGCGGTTCTTCCATGTCCTCCGACGACGGCCGCCGTGCCGCAGTTCCGCCTCCGCCAGCGCCTTGGAACGATCGACAGAGAAGGAAGACGAAGCAGTGGGGAGTTTACAATGGGCTGCCAACGATTTTGGGGTACCTATACACTTATTTGCAAAGCGCTCTGTTCCCGTGTCTCCAGGGGCTTTTTTGCGCAAAAAAATAAACTCATGCGGTTTTCTACAAAGTGACCGCGCGCACGCCTCGCTGGAAGGCCATGGTCGCTGACAGCGGGCCCATGCCACGCTGGCGTCTCCACATACGTCTGTGTACGAAGGGAGTGACTGTATTTGCACCGTTTAGCAAGTTCCGTGACCACAAACGCGTATTTTGCAAGGTTGTGCATCAAAGTGACCATCCAATACAAGTTCTAAGACCGTGGATATATTTACCTCAATCTTATATACAGAGTAAAAAGAAACGGAGCGAGTACGACTCTAACAAGCTGTTCACACATCCCTCATGTGGCCCGCCCGTTTGAATGCACACGCTGACACGCCCATCTGACCGTTCAACAGTCCCAGTCCGGATAGCTACGGCCCGCAGGGGCTCCGCCGTAATTTCGCGTAGGAGAAAAGGGTATATTCGTCATAGCGAACGCCGCCCCGCAGGATAAAATCCGATTCCTGCCGGACAAAGACAATATATTTGGGGAGGCGAGCCGGGATTCGAGACAGAGCCCACAAGGCAACAACAAAGTGCGCGTGAGAAATACGCGGTGCTTGCCCAGTAGAGAGAGAGAGAGAGAGAGATGGCGGCGTCGGCGGCGACGGCGACGGCGACGGCGACGGCGGCGGCGGTAGGGGCGGGGGAGGTGATCTCCGTCCACAGCCTGGAGCAGTGGACCATGCAGATCGAGGAGGCCAACGCCGCCAAGAAGCTGGTATACGCATCTATCTATCTCCTGATTGATTGGTTCCGTTCTCCCCCTCTGCCTCCCTTTCCCCGCTTCTGCAAAGCGGCAGGAACGCGGATGCCCTAGGCGCTGGTTTTTATTTTTCAGATCCTGCTCGAGCCGTGGAGCGTCTGTGTTTGTTTCAGTCAGCCGAATCTCGAACATAGGAGTAATTACTGTTTGGTGAATGAGTTTTTACATGTAGCGGCCACCCGAGGACGAATTTCTGCTTAGTAAGGTTGGATTGTTTGATGTTTCGAAGAGCATATACTGGTATCAGTTTCTTTTCCCCCATCGTAGGGCTGCCGGGGATCTGAAAATATTGCAGCGGTAGCAGACAGTTTCAGTACTTCTTAACCGTGTGTACTGGTAGTGGTACTCAACTGGACGTCAGGGCTTCGTTAAGCCAGTTGGTCACACTTCCAGTAGGGCGGAGAAAGATTTCATGGCATCAGATTTGAGACATTGTAGCGGGGGCCACCTCTATTTATTTGCAAGATCTTTTTTCCCCCTTTTCTTTGTCTGAAACCAGTGTTGGTTATGCTGCAATAGAACATCTTTTCATGATGCGGATGGCACAGCTCTTTAGATGACTCTTATAGTAGCATTGTTTCCGCATTGTGCTGCCTCACTAGTTTTGTGGTGTATGGATGGAGATGAAAGTTCTTTTTTTTTTTTTTTTGCTTAAGGGAGTTGGATTACTGTATGTTGGATTATTCAGAGAGAATATTTGGTGCCATTTTGTTTCCCCGATCTCAGGGATGCCGGGATCTAAAATTTGTCACTAGGAAAAACTGCAGCAAAAACAGACAGTTTCAGGTCTAGACCGTGTGCACTAGTTAGCTGCACGTCAGGGCTTTGTTAAGCTAGTTAGTCATACCCCAGTAGGTCGCGGAGAAATCTCATGGCGTCATATTTGACATATTGTAGCGCAGAGAGGGCACCTCACTTTTCAAGGTCTTTGTTCTTTTCTTTGAATCGTCTGAAACCACTGCCATGTGTTGATATTATGTTGTGATAGAACATGTGTGTATTGTTTGCCTCAATCCTGTGTAATGGTGTATATATTGAAACACGTCTTGATGGCATATCTCTTTACATAATTTTGCAACACTTCTTCTGCGCTGTGCTGCCTCACGAGTTTTGTGGTGTTGGATGGAGATTGGAGAGTCCTTTTGTTGTTTCCTTTTCAGATTGTAGGAACTGCTTGCAATTATCCCCTTTTGGGCACTGCTACAAATTTGCACCAATATTTTGTATCTAGATCGCGTCTATTCAAGTTTGTATAGTAAGAATGATCGTGTTAACTCACGGAAACCCTGAACCATGACTTCATATGATTATTATTATTTAGTTTGTAATGTATCCTTTGCCGGGGAGTTAACAAACTTTTCATGGAATTTCAACTCAGAAATTCTGGAACAATCACAGCAATGTAATGTACTCCCTCTTTAAACTAATATAAGCTGTTTTAGATCACTACTTTAGTGATCTAATAAAATGTCTTGTATTAGCTTACAGAGGTACTCCCTCCGTCCGGAAATACTTGTCATCGAAGTGGATAAAAAAGGATGTATCTAGATGTATTTTAGTTCTAGATACATCTCTTTTTATCCATTTTGATGACGAGTATTTCTGGACGGAGGGAGTAGTAGATTATAACTGGGATTGCAAGCTCTGGTATAGGCTTTTATGGTTTTGAATTAGCAATAGCATTATGGTGCTGTTTTGAATTAGGCACACTTGTTAACTCCAGTATAGGTCATCGTCATGTTAACCTTGTTTTCTCTGTAACAGGTGGTGATTGACTTCACTGCATCATGGTGCGGACCATGCCGCATTATGGCTCCAATTTTCGCTGATCTCGCCAAGAAGTTCCCAGCTGCTGTTTTCCTCAAGGTCGACGTTGATGAACTGAAGGTAATGGAACTGACAGCGCTGGTTACAGAGTATCCTCGTACAGATTCAGAGCTGTGTTACTAACAAAGCCTTTTGTGTTGTTTAAACAGCCCATTGCTGAGCAATTCAGCGTGGAGGCCATGCCAACCTTCCTGTTCATGAAGGAAGGAGATGTCAAGGACAGGGTTGTCGGAGCTATCAAGGAGGAACTGACGACCAAGGTTGGGCTACACGCGGCCCAGTAATCACCTACCGGAGTAGCATTCGCCTAAATAAAATTGCCGCTCAACAAGTAGTGCCTCTAATGGCACCTTATATCCTGTGTACTGCTTGTTACTTGTTGGTTTATGGATAATGGTGAATCAAGTGTGACTTTATTCGGTAAATGGTTGATTTTCGTAAGGAGCTGATCGAATTCAGTTGTTCGGCTATAGGCTATGGCTATTGTGATATCCCAAGTGATTAGCATGTGAAATTGCTATGATACTTGAATCCATGTCATCTCAAGCCTGTACATTGTTGCTCTCTTGACTCTTGATCTGTGTCAACAGCCTGATTCTGTGGCGAACTAGCATGTGGAGACGACGAGCAAAGATGAGAGATCGTATGTTGGGAGATGAAAACACGCAATTCTTCCACGCCGCTGCAAATTGCCACTCCAGAAAAAGACAGAATTAGAGTGCTGATGAGGGATGACATACAGCACTATGAGAATTCAGTAAAACTGACTATCGCTGTGCAGTTCTTCACAAGCTTGTTTGGGCAGGAGTCCTTATCTCTTCCAGTTATTGATACCGCAAATTTGTATGATCAACTCGACATTAGTATGTTGGATGAACCTATCTCCTGAGCTGAGACTGAGATTGTTGATGCTATCAACCGATCACCGGGTAACAGAAGCCCAGGCCCCGACGGCTTCTTCTTCAGAGAGTTTCATGAAAACACCGCGGAGCTGCCCGGGATCAATTCTGCCACCATAGTTTTATTGCCAAAGAAGGAGGCTGAGATGGATATCAGAGACTTCAGGCCCATCTCTCTGGTACACAGTATCCCCAAGCTAGCCACCAAGGTCCTCGCAATCCATTTACAATGAAGAATCCCCATTCTGGTACACCCCTTGCATTCTGATTTCCAAGCAGGTCGATGCATTGTCGAAAACTTTTTTTTTTTTTGCTTCGGCAGCGGAGCTAGTGCAACAAACAAAGAGAAGGAAGAAACCAATGATTGTTTTGTTTTGGAACTCGACTTCCAGAAGGCTTTCGACAGTGTCGGCGTCCACATAATGAGGGCTAGGGGTTTCGGACAAAGGTGGATATGATGGATTCAAAGACTGTTAAGCACTAGCTCTTCCAGTGTCATGATTAAAGGGGAGTTAGGAATCACATCTAATAAGAGTGGCCTCCGTTAGGGAGACCCACCTGTCACCATATTTGTTCATTTTGGTTGCAAACGTGCTGCAGCAGTTATGCATCTCTAGTTTAGCCGCGGAGACCTGAAACGCCCCCTTGCAGTGGACAGCTTCTTCCCAGTGCTGCAGTACGCAGACGATACTTTGCTGCACATCCAAGGAAACGTCGAACAAGCAAGGATTGTCGAGGGAATCCTCGAGTTGTTCTCACTGTACACTGGGCTGCAAGTTAATTTCAACAAGAGCACCTTTGTGCCCGTTTGCATTGATCAGCCACATCAGGAGATTGCTGAGGTGTTGGCCTAAAGAGTCTTTACAAAAGCCTTCCTTTATCTACCCAAAAAATTACGCATGGTATCCTAATGCCAGTCAGTCACAGAGTGTACAAATTCTTACTTGGGGAGGCAGACTAATATTGATCAACTTCGTGCTCGCTGCGATTCCAAATCATTTCATGGAATGCTTCTTGTGGCCTAAAGAGTCTTTACAAAAGCTGGAACAAATTCTGCAAGGTTTCTTTGGCAAGGAAAGAGTTCTGCAAGTGGCGGACATTGTTTAGTGGCCTGGGATTTTGTCAAGTTGACGAAGGCCAATGGAGGGCTAGGGATGAGGGACCCTGCAGCTCACAACGTCTCCGTGATCTGTAAGTTCGCAGCAAAGATTTTCTGCAGCACAGCGACGGGCCTTGCTACAATCAGTTTGCGAAATTGCGAGTTTTTACTGCCGCTGTACGATACCCATGGATAATCATAATGGTGATACAGCAATCTGGAAATGCCTACAATTTTTCCTTTCCGCTTGTCCTTGGGTCAGCCATGTGTGAGCTTGGCAATGGCACCCACATTTCCTTCTGGTTTGACAAATGGGTTGGGAGCAAAAGGCTCATGATCTCCTTCCCAACACTATTCTCTTTCGCTAAAGCTAAATTTTGCACGATGGCATCTCAGTTCCAAGGAGGGCACTGGGAAATCCAACCACATCCAAACCTTTCTGCTTCGGCCTCAAGGGAGCTTGAGGCACTGATGGAGTTGCTCAACGGCATTGAGCCACATGAAACTGAAGTTGGCCTTTGGGCATTGGCCAAATCTTCCCAGGGACTCCATGATCTCTTCCTCTCTGCCGCGGCTTGCAACTTGTTTGGTCAGCTACGACACATCTTTGCGGCGCCATGCTCGCGTGGTTTCTTTATGGACGGCCCGGAACGCGCTAGGGTGTTTGAGACCGCGGCTCGAATGCTATCTGAATTGGCTGATCTTGTCAAGCTTTGGAGCTCGCGAGAGGAAGACAGGCATGCCATGATGTCTTGGGTTGATTCTCTGAGATAGATTGTTACGCTGATCTTCTCCCACACTCTGCACCCAACCTTCTTTTCTCTTTTCATTGTTACCGCTCTTGTAAAGTTCTCTCTCTTACGGTTTGGTGGTAACCGGCCACACACGTGTGCGTTAATATCACCTTCATGTAATTGACTTTGGTCAACCAGGGTCACCCCCTGTTTTGAATGCATAAGGTAGGCGATGTAACACCTATGCTGCATAATGGATGTCGGCTGCCTGAAAAAATAGATGTATGTAAAAGAATTAATCCGCTTTTAACTTTCAAGAGAAATATACGATTCATTGAAAGAACAATAATACTAGTCTATTATGGTTCAGGAGGAGGTAGCAGGATCCAGTGAAAGTGTGTTGAATCAAGAGTAGATAGCAAGCACCTTTATTATGGTCTTTTCATTCGAAATAATCGATTACGAGCTTTTTCTGATCAAAACGTATCTTGTCTTTATTACTTTATCATGAGTTATTTTTCTTGTTTAACAATACTTGTTGTTTTGCCGACATTTGCAAGTTCATTAATTATCTTTTTAGCTCATAAGGGAGTGAGCCCAGCTCAACTGGTTAGGAAGTGGATGTATAAACCCAACATTTAGGTTCAAATTCTCGCGAAGGCGAATTTATGTTTCCATTTGTTCTTGAGGACCAGGCTTTCCTGGTACTCACACATTTATTGAGGACCAGGCTCGGTGCGTAAGCGAGATTAAAAATCCTAACACTTAGAAGGCTGTATGCATTCCTAATTAATGCAGAGGCCGGTGAAGTGAAATCCTCCCTCAATTTTAAGGTAAAAATGTGGGATTGTGTGGTAAACTAGTAAATGCTGCTTATTTCCCTCGAAGGCTAGACGCCCCGCGTGTCCGCGTCGCTCTCGTGTGGGCGACTCGGGAGGCAGCCCGCCCTAGCCGCTGCCACAGAAATCCTTCCTTTCCTCCTCTTCGTCGCCGTCGAAGGACGCCTCAGGCGAAGCCGTGTGGCCGACGGTGCGGCCTTGTTGATCTAATCCGGCTTGGACGGCTCGGCGGCAGGGATGGTGGCGTTGAGGTCCGGATATCCTTGGCTACTCTCCTTCGGACAGGCGATGTGCGTTTGCTCCGTGTTGAGTATATTGATTATTAGGAAAGACTAAATAGACTAGGATTAGTTCTGGCTTGTCTTGTACTCCAAGTTGATCATTGTACTCCTATATATATCCCACGAGGCTCAAGCAATACAACGAACTATTCCACCAATCCCTCTCTCCCTTCTGACATGGTATCAGTTTCTGGGTTCTAAACCCTAGCCACCGCCGCTTTCGCACCTGCGCGCCGTCCCTGGGGCGGTCGGCCTCCATGAGCGCCACCGGGGGCCGCGCCGCCCGTATCTAGGGTTCGTCCGCCGGCTGTGTTGGCCGGCTGCCCTAGAGAGTCTTTTTTCCGATCCTTTGATCCAGGTTTTTCTTTCTTTCGTCGGTCGCTTTGATCGGCGTCTACTTTTTGATTTTCCGATCTATACTTGATCGGTTTGCGTCGCCCACCGCCGCCGTCGACCCCGAGCGCCTCTACTCCGACCCCGGCGCGACCAGCCGGCCTCTCCTCCGACCCGGCGACCACGCGCGCCGAGGCGGCCCGTCAGGGCTAGCCGCCGTCTGCGCGTCGGTCCGCCCGTCGCCCTGCGCCAGCCGTCACCGCCCTGCTCCGACCGGGAAACCTGCATCGTCCCGACCCGGCGGCTTCGCGCCATGCGATGGCCAATCATAGTCGTTGCTCGCGCGCCGGCCCGCCGATGGATCCACGTCACCTGCCTCCGCCGCGTCTGCACGGAGGCTCGGCGGTCTACCTTGCCGGCCTCGTCCTCGGCTGTCAGGCTCGTCGGCTGCCTCAAACTCGGGCGCCGCTGCTCCGTTGGTCGCTCGGGCCTCGCTGCCCGGGCGCCGGTGCTGCATTGGCAGCCCGGGTGCCGGTGCCGACATCCCATGCCGTCCGTCGTCGCCGGCCTCATCCAGGACTCCGCCGCCACCACGCCTCCATCGAGCGGCGTCCTCGTCCTCGCGCGCGATCGGCTTGATCACCCGCTTGCCGCCGCGATCCGCCTCATCTACGCCGCGCGACCAACCTGGCCCGTTGGTGACACGCTCCTCCGCAGGTCCCATGAAGATCGTCCTGAGTACCGCGCGCCTCTCCACCAATCGAGCATCGGGCTACCGCTGCGTCGCCCCATCGGGCCGCAGCGCCGCCGCCCCGTGGTTCTCCTCGCGGCTGCATCGACTCGTGCGTCGCCACTACGTCGCCCCTTCGGGCCGTAGTGCCGCGATACGCGGTCCCCGCCGCCGCCTCGAGGCCGTCCCCGCGGTTGCACCGACTCGCGAACCGCCGTTGCGTCGCCCCTTCGGGCCGCAGCGTCGCGGCCTGCGGTCCCCGCCACCGCCCGAGGTCTTCCCGCCCTCGCCCCGACTCGCCTGTCGCCGCTACGTCGCCCCTTCGGGCCTTAGCGCCGCGGCCCGCGGTCCACTCCGCCGTCACCGCGCGTCGACCTCCCGTGGTATGCGCCTCGCCGTCTCCCTTGGCGCGGGAACGCCACCGTCCGCGTCGGTCTTCGTCATGCTGTCAGGGTTCTTCGCCTACTTCGAGCACCGCCGCCGCACTTTTAACCTAGCCGCCGCCGCCGCCGTCAGGCCGCCGCCGCCGCTCTTCTTTGGCCGCCGCCGCCGCTACCTTTGTAGCCGCCGCAGCCGTCCGTCCACCCCCTTCATCTTCGTCCAGCACCAACCCGTCGCCAGCGTCGCCGTCATCTACCCCGACCGCTTCATCTACTCCGACAACCGCGGGTGACATTGGCCCCCGGTCGATTGGCGCCGCAACCGTCGTCGAGTCCTTCTCTGCTGGCCTCTCGAACTTCTTCGACATGGCGTACAGCTCGTGCAGGTCCCAGTCTACGCATGCCCGGTGCTGGCAACACCGCCGCGTGCCTTCGTCCACGACGTGTCCCCGGGCCTGGCAAGCCTGGTGCGGCGCTTCGTCAACTTCGTCTTCATCCGTCTACGCATGCCCGGTGCTGGTAACACCGACGCGTGCCTTCGTCTACAATGTGTTCCCGGGGTTGGCAACCCCGGCGCGACGCGTCGTCAACATCATCTCCTTCCTGGCGCACCACTACTTCGACACCACTGCGCCCATGACTAACTCGGTGCCTCCTTGCGCCCGCGGCTCCACGGTGACTTCCTCGACACCGGCTACCCGACTCGACATCGACCACGGCATTCTTCGCACGGCTACCTCGACCACGGATCCACCACCCACGCTCTCGGCTACATCGACAAACGGCACAAAGGGCTACCGCCTGCTTGAGCAACCTCGTCGGTTTTCACTCCAGCCACAACTCCGTGATGCATCGACCGTTACGACTGTGGGGGGGAGGGGGGGGAGGGGGGGTGTCCGTCGGCTTGCCTTCAGTTTCTTTTCCAGTCTCACCGTCTGCGTCGCTCCCGTTGTAACTGCGGGGGAATGTTGAGTATATTGATTATTAGGAAAGACTAGATAGATTAGTTCTAACACTCCGGATCCACGACGGTGGAGTACGCACGCACTTGCGCCGGCCAGATCGGAGCAGATGTGGGGCAGAACCCGGCCAGATCGGAGCAGATGTGGGGCTGTTCTGCTAGTGTCCCGATGAGTGTACTAGATTGCACGTCTCGGAGTGGATCGATTGCTACTGGAGGCCAGCTTCGCACTGTCGTGGCTCGGCTAGCAGCAGACTAGCTTTTCCTCACGCCGCGCCCATCGATACGGTGTGCATGTATAGTATATGCTACTTTTGGCTCTCATGTGATGAAAATATAGATGAACAACATAGTTGGGCATTGCCAATGATTAGAGATGGAGAAGATAAAGTAGATTAATTTACTTATGGGTTGTATGATAATTTTCTTCCTTTTTTCTTGTGTTTTAATAATTATGTTGATTGATACGTTTTGAGAATCGCAGATATGGGGTATGTTGAATGTAGAGATCTCTTTGTGGATATTCCGTAAATTTTTGGTGGAAGAAAACTCATTTCGAAAGTAGTCATCTTGGTGAGGAGAAATATAGTAGGAGATGTTACATTTGTAGCGTGGAAGTCCTCATATCGAATGATAACAAGTTTGATTAACTCGTGTCCCGATGAAAATACATAAACCGAAATACAAAGTCGGAGACATAACAGTGAAGAATCACCTTTTAAATTCTTGAAAGGAGGAAACACACAACCAGATATTGAAAATCATATCACACTAACAATAAATCCTTATACAAAATTGTTTAAAATACTACTTTTGTTTTCAATTAAAACTGGTTGCACTTTTTGGCATTCATTCATTATGCTTAACAAACATATTTGAACTTAATACATTTCAATGTGTCAATGATAATATCTTTTATATAAAAAAAGGAAAAACAGTGGAGAATAAACTTATAAATATACAAAATTATTTGAATTTCCAAGAGATAATATTTTATTTATATGAAAAATATCAAGGCCAACATAAATTCATTAAAAAAACAGAATCAACTATTAAAAAAAAGCACATGCAGCGTAGCCAAATCGTGCATGGCACATAAATGAGGAACTGCATGCAACCGTAATAATTTAGGAACCCATCACCCTACAAAAGCGGACACGCATACACCAGACAAAAGGAATGTCTAACAGCAACCAACAATTGCTAGAAACACCCATAGTTGTACCCGGCCAAGTCCCCGACTAATTGGCGTATTGATTGGCCCAATTTTTACTGCAAGAAAAACTCAAAATACTCAGAAAAGAAGAGGAACAGAAACCTGCGAGCGTATCAGAATGCCAATATATTGATAGACAGTCAAACATGCCACCCATACAATTTTAACATAGCTCCCAGGAGTTATATTCATTAGCCTGAATAATTTCTTGTTTAGTCTTGATGTCTGCATACAACAAATATGAGAAGGGGGTAAAACCATATTATTGTTTAGTAAGTATACAAAACTCTGTTGAAAACTGAGTTACAACTTACAACAAGTGCTAAAATATATAGGGGAGTGCTTC
>NC_041381.1:585915192-585924076 GCF_002162155.2 Triticum dicoccoides
AAAACGTATAGTGGATAGTATGGTAATTTCACATTAGGTATAGGAATACCACCTGACGCCGTACGTCCGCGCGCGACGTCATACGCCCGCCCGCGTATGCCGCACCCGTCGCTGTACGTACGCCCGCCCGCGTACCTGCACCCGTCGACGTACGTCGCCTCGTACGCCCGCACGTCTCGACGTTGGTGTCGACAGTTGTTGGAGGAAAAAAAAGACACGACCCTGAACCCTAACGCATCCACGTCGTCTCCACGTCGGCCCCCGTCTGCGCGAAGTCACCGTCACCCGGGTCGCCGCCCAAACAGGCCGCCGCGCGTGCCCCGGCACCGTTACCGCTGCCGACGCGCGTGCCCAGGCTCCGTTGGCGCTGCCGCCACGTTCTATTCCCGTCGCCCAGATGGCCGCCCACCCGCGATCTACGTCGCCGCCTCCCTCCGCGCAGTACGCCTGCTACGACCAGCCATCGTCCTCACGCCGTCGACACCTGCCTCCGCCGGCCAGCAACGTCAGGCCGTCATCACGTTCGTTATCGGAACAAATGGATCCGGCTGAAATCCTGGCCGCCGTGCAAGAGATTGGTTAGAGACATCATTGTGCTTGATGAAATAATTGTTTTAGGGATGATGTTACACAGTGTTTGATTGATCGTACAATTTTTTTAACTATGTATAGTTAGAGGAGGAGGGCGATTATGATGGCAATGATTACGGCGAGGACAACAAAACCTCGTCACTGAATATGGATGAACCTGCTGACGAGAACTACATGAGTTTGGATGAATCTTATAATGGCAACGTAAGTGTGATCAAGGTTGATAAAAACAATTAATATGGTAGAAAGCACGGAAATTTTCATAATTTTTTGCATCATGCAGCGACATGGCGATGATGATGATGATATGGATATATATGATTCATTTGCCGAAAGTGCACTCCGGGTTAGTCATAAATAAATCAGAGAAGAAATGACATAATAACCATATTAGCGCTTACATGTTTTTTTTTGCAATGCGCGCAGATGGACGAGGACGGGGACTTTGTGAGGAATATTGTGGACGATGAAAGTGACAAATCGCACGTTGATGCATTTCATGATGACAGCTCCAGCAAAGTAAGTTTTGAAACTTACATCACTACATTATTACATATTAAAATAATAACTGACTGACATAAATGGTTTAATGCATTAATTTACAGGGAGATGTAGATGGTACAAGCGGGAATGATGAGCATGTTGGTGATGATCTGTTTAATTTTGACATTGGATTTGATGAATATCAGCAAGAATCATTGGACATGCATTGGAAGGTCATGAGGAAGACGTTCAAGTCACTAGGAGAGGCTTACATTTTCTATAACCAGTATGCTTACGAGCGTGGTTTCAGCGTAATAAAGGACTCACTGAAATATTCAAAAGGTCCTGAGGGAACAAAGCGCTTGAGAAAGTATCGGTGTGGGAGAGCTGGGAAACGACAGGCAAAACTTTGTACAATGGAAGGCAGTACCCGCAGACTGAGAGGGGAGACTCGTTGCTTCTGCGATGCGCATATAACTTTGAAACTTGATAAAGAGCGTGACGTTTGGTATGTCAGCAGTTTCAATGATGATCACAGTCACGTTCTAGCTAGACCGGATGAAGTCACGTTCCTTTGGTCTCATAATCAGATAAAAGAATATCAGAAAGCTGAGATCTTAACCATGGCAGGTGCTGGAATCAGGAAACATATGATTTATGATCAACTCTTCAGTAGGTACGGGTCATATGCAAAGGCTGGTTTTGGGAGGAAGAAGCTTTATAACATGTATTATAGAGAAAAAATGAAGTTGCTTGCACAAGGTGATGCAGACACTGCCATTGGGATCAAGATGACCAGAAAAGAGAGAGATCCAGATTTCTTCTTTGAGCACACCGTCGATGATGAAGGAAGGCTGAAAAACATATTCTGGTGTGATTCTCAATCACGTCGAGACTATGTTGACTACGATGATGTGACAGTCTTCGACAGCACATACAGGATGAATAGGTATGGCATGCCATTTATACCTTTTGTCAGTCTCAACAACCACCGTTGCACCACGGTATTCGGTTGTGCTCTTGTGTCTGACGAGACGGAAGATACATATGTCTGGCTGCTTCAGACATTTTTGAGGGCTCATTGTCAGAAGAGGCCCAGGTCAGTAATTACTGATGGAGATGCAGATATGATTAAGGCCATAAGAAAGGTACTTTCGGAGGTTTGGCATCGTCTTTGCTCGTGGCATATTGAGAAGAACATGCATAAACACCTTCATCATAAGTCTCTAAAGGAGTTCAGGTCTCTACTTTATTATGCCACTTCAAAGAAGGTATTTGAGGAGAGATGGGCAGCGTTTTGCGCCAAATGGCATTCGGAGAAAACAAAGACATGGTTACGTAGGATGTACAAGAAGAAAAGGCTTTGGACTGCATCATATCTGTTAGGTGGGTTTTTCTTAGGTATGCGAAGTAACCAGCAAAGTGAGAGTCTGAATTCATGCCTTCACTTGCATCTAGACTCCGGTATGATTATTGTTGATATGATTGTGCACTATGAGAACTGCATAGTTCGTCTTCGTGAGAACGAGGCGCATGACGATTACACAAACTCACAGATAGTTCCAGTACCAGTATTGGACAAGTGTAAAGATATTGAGAAATCAGCTGCCCGTGAGTTCACTGCGGCAAACTTTTATATCTTGCAGGAAGATATGAAGAAGGAACGGGAGCTTGAGGTCCTTGAGAGACTGAGAGGAGCAGACACTCACAGATTCATACTAACATGGAAGGAAAATAGGGATATCAGATTCACTGTGGAGTACACCCCAGGTAACTCCGAAGAAACTGTGAGGTGCAGTTGCAGAAGCATGTATCGCAAAGGACTTCCTTGCAAACATATTCTTCATGTTCTGATTCAGCTACGCTTACGTGAGATACCTAAGTGTTTAGTGCTGCGGAGGTTGAGCCAAGTTGCAAGGGGTGGACTTCCCGTGAAGCGCACTAGCGATCTGTTTGCGTGGGGATGGGCAGGTGCAGGTGACAGAGCTAGGTACAGTGAGTTGACTATCTTATCTGCTAAAGCAACTCATAAAGCATGCCATAAACCATTTTTGTTCGACAAGTTGAAGGCGGCTCTTAGGGACATAATAGATAATGATTACACTGAGGAGGATGAGCCTGGTGCGGAGGTACAGTTTGTGAACGACGATGCATTTGAGCCTAATCAAGATCATGGTCTTGTTCGTGACCCCGCTAAAGTTAACACCAAAGACGCACCAAAACAGAATGTTAAAGGCCGCGGTAAGGATGGTCCTGATGTCACTAAAAATGGGCGACCTAAAGCTTTTGATGAGAAAAGCACACGTCAATGTGGACAGTGCGGTCTTCCGGGTCATTATAAGTCCACGTGCCCTCAAAATCCTAAGTATGATTTTCTTATGTTATTGTAAATCTTATTGTTCAAACGAAATTTATTTGTTTATTGTGAATTAACACATATCTTACTGTTATGTAGGAACTTTGTTTGAATTGTGGAGTATGGAAGATTGCTTCACCCTTTGATTGAAGACAGTTTTATTATGGATTGCTATGGAAGATTGCTTCACCCTTTCATTGGAGACAGTTTTTAATGTTCTATATATGTGATCTTTAATAATTGTTGAAATATGAACTTATTTTACTTTGTCCATGTCAGACTATTTGCTACGATACCGACATAAGTAGTTGTTTTGATGACAGACTATGTAATGCAACAAGGAGTTTTTACTTTGTTTTTTTATGTGCTCATTTTGCACAGTACTGCCGTCGCTGTTTAATCGTCGTTTATTTCATTTTTGCACACTAGTGCTGTCGTTGTTTACTGTTATTTTTCAGCACTGTACGGTCGCCGTCGCTATTTACTGTTATTTTTCAGCACTGTACGGTCGCCGTCGCTTAGAACCCCGTCGTTTTAAATTTTTTTTTAAAGCCTGACAATTGCGCCGGCGGCACTATCCAACAGCGGCAGCGTCGGACGGTTGGCGGCAGTACGAAGTAATCAACTAGTTCGACAGCTCATGTGCCGCCGGGTATATAAGCCGGTCGTCGCGCCCTCCGTCGGGCGAGGTGGGACTAAACATTTCCCGTCGCCCCGCGTGGAACTTGGGCCGTCATCCCGCCGCCTGCTACTTGGGCCGTCTTCATGCCACGGGCGTAAACAGTGTTATTGGGCCGGCCCACGCGGTCACGCGCGTCGCTGCAGGCACGACGGCTGCCATAGCAAGTTTTTAGTCCCACCTCGCCCATGGAGCGCCCGACGACCGACTTATATACCCGGCGGCGCACTTGCAGTCGAACGTCTTCGATTAAACTGCTATGCCACCCGTCGTCCGACGCTGCCCTGTTGGACAGTGTCGTCGGTCCTGTCTGACGTCTGACTGGCCGGCGCACTTGTCGGGCAATTTTTTTTACAAAAGAAAACTAAGAACGTCGGTGTTATAAGCGACGACGTCAGTGCATTCAAAATAAAACATAAGAACGTGGGTGTTACACGCGACGGCTACAGGCATTACAGTGCACAATAAATATGATGACGACAGAACTATGAATATGAAGATTTCAAATTTAAAGACAATGGCTTGAAGACAACATAATAATCCAAATGTCATTCTCGCCTTAATAAATATTTAAAATAGTAGTGTCTTCTTCGTCACAAGATATCAAAGTCGAAATAAATGTAAACATTATTTGAGCCTACAAAATTTTCTAGTACAAATTTTTTGCCACATTTATTTCTTCTTTGCAAGTCGGGTAACTTTATCCTTCACATCGTTGAGCGTATTTCCCTCCGAAAAAATAAGCTGCGCAATCATTAAGTCCCTCGATTTATCAATTGACCCCTGTTAGAACTTCATATTAGTAGAATTTAAATAGTATTACATAATGAATTTAATTCAATATAAGCATTTGAAATAAAACCAGACCTGAGAAAAATGGCTTGTCCATTTTTCACCATTCCAATATTGAAAGCATCGAAGAACAAATATTCCACATGAATTGCTGGTCCGTACAAACAATGGTTCATAAGTTCGCATTTCAGGTAAGATATTATAACAATATGAAAGTATTTACTTGAAGGAAATATGCCCTAGAGGCAATAATAAAGTTATTATTTATTTCCTTATAATCATGATAAATATTTATTATTCATGCTAGAATTGTATTTACCGGAAACATAATACATGTGTGAATATATAGACAAACAAAGTGTCACTAGTATGCCTCTACTTGACTAGCTCGTTAATCAAAGATGGTTATGTTTCCTAACCATGAACAATGAGTTGTTATTTGATTAACGAGGTCACATCATTAGTTGAATGATCTGATTGACATGACCCATTCCATTAGCTTAGCACCCGATCGTTTAGTATGTTGCTATTGCTTTCTTCATAACTTATACATGTTCCTATGACTATGAGATTATGCAACTCCCGTTTACCGGAGGAACACTTTGGGTACTACCAAACGTCACAATGTAACTGGGTGATTATAAAGGAGTACTACAGGTGTCTCCAATGGTCGATGTTGGGTTGGCGTATTTCGAGATTAGGATTTGTCACTCCGATTGTCGGAGAGGTATCTCTGGGCCCTCTCGGTAATACACATCACATAAGCCTTGCAAGCATTACAACTAATATGTTAGTTGTGAGATGATGTATTACGGAACGAGTAAAGAGACTTGCCGGTAACGAGATTGAACTAGGTATTGGATACCGACGATCGAATCTCGGGCAAGTAACATACCGATGACAAAGGGAACAACGTATGTTGTTATGCGGTCTGACCGATAAAGATCTTTGTAGAATATGTAGGAGCCAATATGGGCATCCAGGTCCCGCTATTGGTTATTGACCAGAGACGTGTCTCGGTCATGTCTACATTGTTCTCGAACCCGTAGGGTCCGCACGCTTAAGGTTACGATGACAGTTATATTATGAGTTTATGCATTTTGATGTACCGAAGGTTGTTCGGAGTCCCGGATGTGATCACGGACATGACGAGGAGTCTCGAAATGGTCGAGACGTAAAGATTGATATATTGGAAGCCTATATTTGGATATCGGAAGTGTTCCGGGTGAAATCGGGATTTTACCGGAATACCGGGAGGGTTACCGGAACCCCCCGGGAGCTATTTGGGCCATAGTGGGCCTTAGTGGAAAAGAGAAGGGGCTGCCCTAGATGGGCTGCGCGCCCCCCCTTCCCCTAGTCCTATTAGGACTAGGAGAGGTGGCCGGTGAAGGAAATATGCCCTAGAGACAATAATAAAGTTATTATTTATTTCCTTATTTCATGATAAATGTTTATTATTCATGCTAGAATTGTATTAACCGGAAACATAATACATGTGTGAATACATAGACAAACAAAGTGTCACTAGTATGCCTCTACTTGACTAGCTCGTTAATCAAAGATGGTTATGTTTCCTAACCATGAACAATGAGTTGTTATTTGATTAACGAGGTCACATCATTAGTAGAATGATCTGATTGACATGACCCATTCCATTAGCTTAGCACCCGATCGTTTAGTATGTTGCTATTGCTTTCTTCATGACTTATACATGTTCCTATGACTATGAGATTATGCAACTCCCGTTTACCGGAGGAACACTTTGGGTACTACCAAACGTCACAACGTAACTGGGTGATTATAAAGGAGTACTACAGGTGTCTTCAATGGTCGATGTTGGGTTGGCGTATTTCGAGATTAGGATTTGTCACTCCGATTGTCGGAGAGGTATCTCTGGGCCCTCTCGGTAATACACATCACATAAGCCTTGCAAGCATTACAACTAATATGTTAGTTGTGAGATGATGTATTACGGAACGAGTAAAGAGACTTGCCGGTAACGAGATTGAACTAGGTATTGGATACCGACGATCGAATCTCGGGCAAGTAACATACCGATGACAAAGGGAACAACGTATGTTGTTATGCGGTCTGACCGATAAAGATCTTCGTAGAATATGTAGGAGCCAATATGGGCATCCAGGTCCCGCTATTGGTTATTGACCGGAGACGTGTCTCGGTCATGTCTACATTGTTCTCGAACCCGTAGGGTCCGCACGCTTAAGGTTACGATGACAGTTATATTATGAGTTTACATGTTTTGATGTACCGAAGGAGTTCGGAGTCCCGGATGAGATTGGGGACATGACGAGGAGTCTCGAAATGGTCGAGACGTAAAGATTCATATATTGGATGATATGGTTAGGCCAAGGGGTCAAGCCCATGAGGCTTTAGATCGGTGCAAAAGGAGTTTTGCGGAGTCCAGGGGGCCAAACGCCGGAGACCCTGGCGTCTGGCCCTGGGCCAGACGCCGAGGCCCATGGCGTCTGGGCCAGACGCCAAGGATTGTGGCGTTTGGTCCTAGAGTCCGAGTGGGACTCTTGCCTTTCGGGAAAAACCGACTTTGAGGAGGCTTTTGCTCCAAGTTTTGACCCCGGGGCTCAACATATAAATAAAGGGGCAGGGCTAGCACCAAAGACACAACAATTGATCCCTTGGATCTCTTAGCCGTGTGCGGTGCCCCCCTCCACCATATACCTCGATAATACTGTAACGGAGTTTAGGCAAAGCCCTGCTGCTGTAGTTCATCAAGATCGTCACCACGCCGTCGTGCTGACGGAACTCTTCCCCGACACTTTGCTGGATCGGAGTCCGGGGATCGTCATCGAGCTGAACGTGTGCTCGAACTCGGAGGTGCCGTAGTTTCGGTGCTTGATCGGTTGGATCGTGAAGACGTACGACTACTTCCTCTACGTCGTGTCATCGCTTCCGCAGTCGGTCTGCGTTGGGTACGTAGACAACACTCTCCCCTCTCGTTGCTATACATCACCATGATCTTGCGTGTGCGTAGGAAATTTTTGAAATTACTACGAAACCCAACAGTGGTATCAGAGCCTAGGTTATTTATGTTGATGTTATATGCACGAGTAGAACACAAGTGAGTTGTGGACGATACAAGTCATACTGCCTACCAGCATGTCATACTTTGGTTCGGCGGTATTGTTGGACGAGACGACCCGGACCAACCTTACGCGTACGCTTACGCGAGACCGGTTCCCTCGACGTGCTTTGCACAGAGATGGCTTGCGGGCGACTGCCTCTCCAACTTTAGTTGAACCAAGTATGGCTACGCCCGGTCCTTGCGAAGGTTAAAACGGAGTCTATTTGACAAACTATCGTTGTGGTTTTGATGCGTAGGTGAGATTGGTTCTTACTTAAGCCCGTAGCAGCCACGTAAAACATGCAACAACAAAATAGAGGACGTCTAACTTGTTTTTGCAGGGCATGTTGTGATGTGATATGGTCAAGGCATGATGCTGAATTTTATTGTATGTGTTGGAAATATGCCCTAGAGGCAATAATAAAAGTATTATTATTATATTTCCTTGTTCATGATAATTGTCTTTTATTCATGCTATAACTGTATTATCCGGAAATCGTAATACACGTGTGAATACATAGACCTCAATATGTCCCTAGTGAGCCTCTAGTTGACTAGCTCGTTGTGATCAACAGATAGTCATGGTTTCCTGGCTATGGACATTGGATGTCGTTGATAACGGGATCACATCATTAGGAGAATGATGTGATGGACAAGACCCAATCCTAAGCATAGCACAAAGATCGTGTAGTTCGTTTGCTAGAGCTTTGCCAATGTCAAGTATCTCTTCCTTTGACCATGAGATCGTGTAACTCCTGGATACCGTAGGAGTGCCTTGGGTGTATCAAACGTCACAACGTAACTGGGTGACTATAAAGGTGCACTACAGGTATCTCCGAAAGTATCTATTGTTTTATGCGGATCGAGACTGGGATTTGTCACT
>NC_041381.1:585924086-585931077 GCF_002162155.2 Triticum dicoccoides
TCTCGGTCATGTCTGCATGTCTCCCGAACCCGTAGGGTCTACACACTTAAGGTTCGATGACGCTAGGGTTATAAAGGAAGCTTGTATGTGGTTACCGAATGTTGTTCGGAGTCCCGGATGAGATCCCGGACGTCACTAGGAGTTCCGGAATGGTCCGGAGGTAAAGATTTATATATAGGAAGTCCTGTTTCGGCCATCGGGACAAGTTTCGGGGTCATCGGTATTGTACCGGGACCACCGGAAGGGTCCCGGGGGCCCACCGGGTGGGGCCACCTGCCCCGGGGGGCCACATGGGCTGTAGGGGGTGCGCCTTGGCCTACATGGGCCAAGGGCACCAGCCCCAAGAGGCCCATGCGCCTGGGGAAACCCTAAAGGAAGAGTCCCAGCAGGGGAAGGCACCTCCTAGGTGCCTTGGGGGGGAGGACTCCTCCCCTGGCCGCCGCCCCCTTGGAGATTGGATCTCCTAGGGGCTGGCGCACACCCCCTTGGGATCCCTATATATAGTGGGGTAGGAGGGCCTCCCAAACACACCTTATGCCTTTGGTGCAGCCCCTCCCTCTCTCCCAAGTTCTTCTCCTCTCCCGTGGTGCTTGGCGAAGCCCTGCGGGATTGCCATGCTCCTCCACCACCACCACGCCGTTGTGCTGCTGTTGGATGGAGTCTTCCTCAACCTCTCCCTCTCTCCTTGCTGGATCAAGGCGTGGGAGACTTCACCGGGCTGTACGTGTGCTGAACGCGGAGGTGCCGTCCGTTCGGCACTTGATCATCGGTGATTTGAATCACGACGAGTACGACTCCATCAACCCCGTTCACTTGAACGCTTCCGCTTAGCGATCTACAAGGGTATGTAGATGCACTCTCTTTCTACTCGTTGCTGGTCTCTCCATAGATAGATCTTGGTGACACGTAGGAAAATTTTGAATTTCTGCTACGTTCCCCAACAGTGGCATCATGAGCTAGGTCTATTGCGTAGATTCTTTGCACGAGTAGAACACAAAGTAGTTGTGGGCGTTGATGTTGTTCAATATGCTTACCGTTACTAGTCCAATCTTGTTTCGACGGTATTGTGGGATGAAGCGGCCCGGACCGACCTTACACGTACTCTTACGTGAGACAGGTTCCACCGATTGACATGCACTTGGTGCATAAGGTGGCTAGCGGGTGCCAGTCTCTCCCACTTTAGTCGGAACGGATTCGATGAAAAGGGTCCTTATGAAGGGTAAATAGCAATTGGCATATCACGTTGTGGTTTTGCGTAGGTAAAAAACGTTCTTGCTAGAAACCCATAGCAGCCACGTAAAACATGCAAACAACAATTAGAGGACGTCTAACTTGTTTTTGCAGGGTATGCTATGTGATGTGATATGGCCAAAAGGATGTGATGAATGATATATGTGATGTATGAGATTGATCATGTTCTTGTAATAGGATTCACGACTTGCATGTCGATGAGTATGACAACCGGCAGGAGCCATAGGAGTTGTCTTTATTTTTTGTATGACCTGCGTGTCATTGAAGAACGCCATGTAAACTACTTTACTTTATTGCTAAACGCGTTAGTCATAGAAGTAGAAGTAGTCGTTGGCGTGACAACTTCATGAAGACACGATGATGGAGATCATGATGATGGAGATCATGGTGTCAAGCCGGTGACAAGATGATCATGGAGCCCCGAAGATGAAGATCAAAGGAGCTATATGATATTGGCCATATCATGTCACTACTCTATTTGATTGCATGTGATGTTTATCATGTTTATGCATCTTGTTTACTTAGGACGACGGTAGTAAATAAGATGATCCCTTACAAAATTTCAAGAAGTGTTCTCCCCCAACTGTGCACCGTTGCTACAGTTCGTCGCTTCTAAGCACCACGTGATGATCAGGTGTGATGTATTCTTACGTTCACATACAACAGGTGTAAGACAGTTTTACACAGCGAAAACACTTAGGGTTAACTTGACGAGCCTAGCATGTGCAGACATGGCCTCGGAACACGGAGACCGAAAGGTCGAGCATAAGTCGTATAGTAGATGCGATCAACATGAAGATGTTCACCGATGATGACTAGTCCGTCTCACGTGATGATCGGACACGGCCTAGTTGACTCGGATCATGTGATCACTTAGATGACCAGAGGGATGTCTATCTAAGTGGGAGTTCATAAGATGAACTTAATTATCCTGAACATAGTCAAAAGACCTTTTGCAAATTATGTCGTAGCTCACGCTATAGTTCTACTGTTTAGATATGTTCCTAGAGAAAATATAGTTGAAAGTTGATAGTAGCGATTATGCGATCAGTAGAAAGCTTATGTCCTTAATGCACCGCTCAGTATGCTGAACCCCAACGTCGTTTGTCGATGTTGTGAACATCAGACATACACGTTTTGATAACTACGTGATAGTTCAGTTAAATGGTTTAAGTAGAGGCACCAAAGACGTTTTCGAAATGTCGCGGAACATATGAGATGTTTCGAGGGCTGAAATTGGGATTTCAGGCTCGTGCCCACGTCAAGAGGTATAAGACCTCCGACAATTTTCTTAGCCTACAAACTAAGGGAGAAAAGCTCAATCGTTGAGCTTGTGCTCAGATTGTCTGAGTGCAACAATCACTTGAATCAAGTGGGAGTTGATCTTCCAAATGAGATAGTGATGTTTCTCCAAAGTCATTGCCGCCAAGCTGCTAGAGCTTCATGATGAACTATAACATATCAGGGATAGATATGATGATCCTTGAGGTATTCGCGATGTTTGACACCGCGAAAGTAGAAATCAAGAAGGAGCATCAATTGTTGATGGTTGGTGAAACCACTAGTTTCAAGAAGGGCAAGGGCAAGAAGGGATACTTCATGAAACGGCAAATCAGCTGCTGCACTAGTGAAGAAACCCAAGGTTGAACCCAAACCCGAGACTAAGTGCTTCTGTAATAAGGGGAACAGCTACTGGAGCAGCATTACCCTAGATACTTGGTAGATGAGAAGGCTGGCAAGGTCGATAGAAGTATATTGGATATACATTATGTTAATGTGTACTTTACTAGTACTCCTAGTAGCACCAGGGTATTAAGATACCGGTTCAGTTGCTAAGTGTTAGTAACTCGAAATAAAAAATCTATGAAATAAAAGAGACTAGCTAAAGGTGAGCTGACGATATGTGTTGGAAGTGTTTCCAAGGTTGATGTGATCAAGCATCACACGCTCCCTCTACCACCGAGATTGGTGTTTGCGTTGAGCATAGACATGATTGGATTATGTCTATCGCAATACGGTTATTCATTTAAGGAGAATAATGGTTACTCTATTTATTTGAATAATACCTTCAATGGTCTTGCACCTAAAATGAATGGTTTATTGAATCTCGATCGTAGTGATACACATTTTCATGCCAAAAGATATAAGATAGTAATGATAGTACCACTTACTTGTGGCACTGCCATGTAAGTCAAAATGGTATAAAACGCATGAAGAAGCTTCATGTTGATGGATCTTTGGACTCACTCATTTTTGAAAAGTTTGAGACATGCGAACCATGTCTATTGGTATATATGCATGAAGAAACTCCATGCAAATGGACCGTTCGGACTCACTTGATTTTGAATCACTTGAGATATGCAAATCATACCACATAGGCAAGATGACTGAAAAGCCTCAGTTTTAGTAAAATGGAACAAGATAGCAACTTGTTGGAAGCAACACATTTTGATGTGTGCAGTCCAATGAGTGCTGAGGCATGCAGTGAATATCGTTATGTTCTTACTTCACGGATGATTTGAGTAGATGTTGAGAATATTTACTTGATGAAACACAAGTCTGAATTATTGAATGGTTCAAGTAATTTCAGAGTGAAGTTTAAGATCTTCGTGACAAGATGATAGAATGTCTATGATATGATCATAGAGATGAATATCTGAGTTACGAGTTTTTGCACACAATTAAGACATTGTGGAAATTGTTTCGCAATTAATACCGCCCGGAACACCATAGTGTGATGGTGTGTCCGAACATCATAGTTGCACCCTATTGGATATGGTGCGTACCATGATGTCTCTTATCGAATTACCACTATCGTTCATGGGTTAGGCATTAGAGACAACCACATTCACTTTAAATAGGGCACCACGTAATTCCGTTGAGACGACACCGTTTAGAGAAACCTAAGTTGTCGTTTCTTAAAAGTTTGGGGCTGCGACGCTTATATGAAAAAGTTTCAGGTTGATAAGCTCGAACCCAAAGCGGATAAAATGCATCTTCATAGGAAACCCAAAACAGTTGGGTATACCTCCTAATTCAGATCCGAAAGCAATATGAGTTGTTTCTACAATCGGGTCCTTTCTCGAGGAAAGGTTTCTCTCGAAAGAGTTGAGTGGGAGGATGGTGGAGACTTGATGAGGTTATTGAACCATCACTTCAACCAGTGTGTAGCAGGGCACATGAAGTTGTTCCCGTGGCACCTACACTAATTGAAGTGGAAGCTTATGATATTGATCATGAAGTTTCGGATCAAATCACTGCCGTGCCTCGTAGGGTGACAAGGATACGTGCTACTTCAGAGTGGTACGGTAATCCTGTCTTGGAAGTCATGTTGCTAGACAACAATGAACCTACGAGCTATGGAGAAGCGATGGTGGGCCCGGATTCTGATAAATGGCTTGAGGCCATAAAATCCGAGAGAGGATCCATGTATGAGTACAGATGGATTTCAAAAGGAAGACGGACAATGATGGTAAATGTCACCATTAAGAAAGCTCGACTTGTCGTTAAGATGTTTTCCGACAAGTTCAAGGAGTTGACTACGATGAGATTTTCTCACTCGTAGCGATGCTAAGAGTCTGTTGGAATTATATTAGCGATTACTGCATTATTTATGAAATCTTGCAGATAGGATGTCAAAACGAGTTTCCTTACCGGTTTTCGTGAGGAAAGGTTGTATGTAATACAATCAGAAAGTTTTTTGTCGATCCTAAGGATGCTAAAAGGTATGCTGGCTCCAGCGATCCTTCTAAGGACTGGAGTAGGCATCTCGGAGTTGGAATGTACGCTTTGATAAGATGATCAAAGATTTTGGGTCTATACAAAGTTTATGAGAAACTTGTATTTCCAAAGAAGTGAGTGGGAGCACTATAGAATTTCTGATGAGTATATGTTGTTGACATATTGTTGATCAGAAATGACGTAGAATTTCTGGAAAGCCTGGATTAAGCTGCTTGAGCATTGAGCATCAAGATCTATAAGGATAGATCAAAACGCTTAATGGTACTTTCAAATGAGCACATACCTTGACATGATCTTGAAGGTGTTCAAGATGGATCAGTCAAAGAAGAAGTTCTTGCCTGAGTTGTAAGGTACGAAGTTAAGACTTAAAGCTCGACCACGGCAGAATAGAGAGAAAGGACGAAGGTCGTCCCCTATGCTTAAAACGTAGGCTCTTCAGTATGCTGTGCTGTGTACCGCACCTGAAGTGTGCCTTGCCATGAGTCAGTCAAGGGGTACAAGAGTGATCCAAGAATGGCTCACAGACAGCGGTCAAAGTTATCCTTAGTAACTAGTGGACTAAGGAATTTTCTCGATTATGGAGGTGGTAAAAGAGTTCGTCGTAAAGGTTACGACGATGCAAGCTTGACACCTATCCGGATAGCTCTGAGTAGAGAGACCGGATACATATAATGGAGCAATAATTTAGGATAGCTCCAAGTAGAACAGTTGTTTGGAATAGCTCCAAATAGAGCATGGTAGCTGCATCTAGGAGATGACATAGAGATTTGTAAAACACACACGGATCTGAAAGGTTTAGACCCGTTGACTAAAACCTCTCTCACAAGCAACATGATCAAACATAAAACTCATTGAGTGTTAATCACATAGTGATGTGAACTAGACTACTGACTCTAGTAAACTCTTGGGTATTAGTCACATGGCGATGTGACCTGTGAGTGATAATCACATGGCGATGTGAACTAGATTATTGACTCTAGTGCAAGTGGGAGACTGTTGGAAATATGCCCTAGAGGCAATAATAAAAGTATTATTATTATATTTCCTTGTTCATGATAATTGTCTTTTATTCATGCTATAACTGTATTATCCGGAAATCGTAATACACGTGTGAATACATAGACCTCAATATGTCCCTAGTGAGCCTCTAGTTGACTAGCTCGTTGTGATCAACAGATAGTCATGGTTTCCTGGCTATGGACATTGGATGTCGTTGATAACGGGATCACATCATTAGGAGAATGATGTGATGGACAAGACCCAATCCTAAGCATAGCACAAAGATCGTGTAGTTCGTTTGCTAGAGCTTTGCCAATGTCAAGTATCTCTTCCTTTGACCATGAGATCGTGTAACTCCTGGATACCGTAGGAGTGCCTTGGGTGTATCAAACGTCACAACGTAACTGGGTGACTATAAAGGTGCACTACAGGTATCTCCGAAAGTATCTATTGTTTTATGCGGATCGAGACTGGGATTTGTCACTCCGTGTAAACGGAGAGGTATCTCTGGGCCCACTCGGTAGGACATCATCATATGCGCAATGTGACCAAGGAGTTGATCACGTGATGATGTGTTACGGAACGAGTAAAGTGACTTGCCGGTAACGAGATTGAACAAGGTATTGGATACCGACGATCGAATCTCGGGCAAGTAACATACCGATAGACAAAGGGAATTGAATACGGGATCGATTGAGTCCTTGACATCGTGGTTCATCCGATGAGATCATCGTGGAACATGTGGGAGCCAACATGGGTATCCAGATCCCGCTGTTGGTTATTGACCGGAGAACGTCTCGGTCATGTCTGCATGTCTCCCGAACCCGTAGGGTCTACACACTTAAGGTTCGATGACGCTAGGGTTATAAAGGAAGCTTGTATGTGGTTACCGAATGTTGTTCGGAGTCCCGGATGAGATCCCGGACGTCACGAGGAGTTCCGGAATGGTCCAGAGGTAAAGATTTATATATAGGAAGTCCTGTTTCGGCCATCGGGACAA
>NC_041381.1:585931682-585941472 GCF_002162155.2 Triticum dicoccoides
GCCCCCTTGGAGATTGGATCTCCTAGGGGCTGGCGCACCCCCCCCTTGGGATCCCTATATATAGTGGGGTAGGAGGGCCTCCCAAACACACCTTATGCCTTTGGTGCAGCCCCTCCCTTTCTCCCAAGTTCTTCTCCTCTCCCGTGGTGCTTGGCGAAGCCCTGCGGGATTGCCACGCTCCTCCACCACCACCACGCCGTTGTGCTGCTGTTGGATGGAGTCTTCCTCAACCTCTCCCTCTCTCCTTGCTGGATCAAGGCGTGGGAGACGTCACCGGGCTGTACGTGTGCTGAACGCGGAGGTGCCGTCCGTTCGGCACTTGATCATCGGTGATTTGAATCACGACGAGTACGACTCCATCAACCCCGTTCACTTGAACGCTTCCGCTTAGCGATCTACAAGGGTATGTAGATGCACTCTCTTTCTACTCGTTGCTGGTCTCTCCATAGATAGATCTTGGTGACACGTAGGAAAATTTTGAATTTCTGCTACGTTCCCCAACAGTATGAGATGATCATGTTTTGTAACCAAGTTATCGGCAACTGGCAGGAGCCATATGGTTGTCGCTTTATTGTATGCAATGCAATCGCGATGTAATGCTTTACTTTATTACTAAACGGTAGTGATAGTCGTGGAAGCATAAGATTGGCGAGACGACAACGATGCTACGATGGAGATCAAGGTGTCGCGCCGGTGACGATGGTGATCATGACGGTGCTTCGGAGATGGAGATCACAAGCACAAGATGATGATGGCCATATCATATCACTTATATTGATTGCATGTGATGTTTATCTTTTTATGCATCTTATCTTGCTTTGATTGACGGTAGCATTATAAGATGATCTCTCACTAAATTATCAAGAAGTGTTCTCCCTGAGTATGCACCGTTGCGAAAGTTCTTCGTGCTGAGACACCACGTGATGATCGGGTGTGATAGGCTCTACGTTCAAATACAACGGGTGCAAAACAGTTGCGCACGCAGAACACTCAGGTTATACTTGACGAGCCTAGCATATACAGATATGTCCTCGGAACACGGAGACCGAAAGGTCGAGCGTGAATCATATAGTAGATATGATCAACATAGTGATGTTCACCATTGAAACTACTCCATCTCACGTGATGATCGGACATGGTTTAGTTGATTTGGATCACGTGATCACTTAGAGGATTAGAGGGATGTCTGTCTAAGTGGGAGTTCTTAAGTAATATGATTAACTGAACTTAAATTTATCATGAACTTAGTCCTGGTAGTATTTTGCAAATTATAGATCAATAGCTCGCGTTGTTGCTTCCCTGTGTTTATTTTGATATGTTCCTAGAGAAAATTGTGTTGAAAGATGTTAGTAGCAATGATGCGGATTGGATCCGTGATCTGAGGATTATCTTCATTGCTGCACAGAAGAATTATGTCCTTGATGCACCGCTAGGTGACAAACCTATTGCAGGAGCAGATGCAAACGTTATGAACGTTTAGCTAGCTCAATATGATGACTACTTGATAGTTTAAGTGCACCATGCTTAACGGCTTAGAATCGGGACTTCAAAGACGTTTTGAACGTCATGGACCATATGAGATGTTCCAGGAGTTGAAGTTAATATTTCAAGCAAATACCCGAGTTGTGAGATATGAAGTCTCCAACAAGTTCTATAGCTAAAAGATGGAGGAGAATCGCTCAACTAGTGAGCATGTGCTCAGATTGTCTGGGTACTACAATCGCTTGAATCAAGTGGGAGTTAATCTTCCAGATAAGATAGTGATTGACAGAATTCTCTAGTCACCATCACCAAGTTAGTAGAACTTCGTGATGAACTATAATATGCAAGGGATAACGGAAACAACTCCCAAGCTCTTCGTGATGATGAAATCAATGAAAGGTAGAAATCAAGAAAAACATCAAGTGTTGATGGTTGATAAGACCACTAGTTTCAAGAAAAGGGCAAAGGGAAGAAGGGGAACTTCAAGAAGAACGGCAAGCAAGTTGCTGCTCAAGTGAAGAAGCCCAAGTCTGGTCCTAAGCCTGAGACTAAGTGCTTCTACTGCAAAGGGACTGGTCACCGGAAACGGAATCACCCCAAGTGATTGGCGGATAAGAAGGATGGCAAAGTGAACATAAGTATATTTGATATACATGTTATTGATGTGTACTTTACTAGTGTTTATAGCAAACCCTAAGTATTTGATACTAGTTCAGTTGCTAAGATTAGTAACTCGAAACGGGAGTTGCAGAATAAACAGAGACTAGTTAAGGGTGAAGTGACGATGTGTGTTGGAAGTGGTTCCAAGATTGATATGATCATCATCGCACACTCCCTATAATTTCGGGATTAGTGTTGAAACTAAATAAGTGTTATTTGGTGTTTGCGTTGAGCATGAATATGATTTGATCATGTTTATTGTAATAGGTTATTCATTTAAGTAAAAGAATAAACTGTGGTTTAGCAAGAAACCCAAGTTGTCGTTTCTTAAAGTTTGGGGCTGCGATGCTTATGTGAAAAAGCTTCAACCTGATAAGCTCGAACCCAAATCGGAGAAATGTGTCTTCATAGGATACCCAAAGGAAACTGTAGGGTACACCTTCTATCACAGATCCGAAGGCAAGACATTCGTTGCTAAGAATGGATCATTTCTAGAGAAGGAGTTTCTCTCGAAAGAAGTGAGTGGGAGGAAAGTAGAACTTGATGAGGTAACTGTACCTGCTCCCTTATTGGAAAGTAGTTCATCACAGAAATCAGTTCCTGTGACAAATACACCAATTAGTGAGGAAGCTAATGATATTGATCATAAAACTTCAGATCAAGTTACTACAGAACCTCGTAGGTCTTCCAGAGTAAGATCTGCACCAGAGTGGTGTAGTAATCATGTTCTGGAAGTCATGTTACTAGACCATGATGAACCTACAGGAAGCGATGATGAGCCCAGATTCTGCGAGATGGCTTGAGGCCATAAAATCTGAGATATGATCCATGTATGACATCAAAGTATGGACTTTGATTGACTTGCTCGATGATCAGCAAAGCCATGTTAAATAAATGGATCTTCAAGAGGAAGACGGACACTGATAGTAGTGTTACTATCTACCAAGCTCGACTTGTTGCAAAAAGTTTTTCAACAAGTTCAAGGTGTTGAATACGATGAGGTTTTCTCACTCGTATCGATGCTTAAGTCTATCTGAATCATGTTAGCAATTGCCACATTTTATGAAATCTGGCAAATGGATGTCAAAACTGCATTCCTTAATGGATTTATTAAAGAAGAGTTGTATATGATGCAACCAGAAGGTTTTGTCAATCCTAAAGGTGCTAACAAAATGTGCAAGCTCCAGCGATCCATCTATGGACTGGTGCAAGCATCTCGGAGTTGGAATATACGCTTTGATAAGTTGATCAAAGCATATAGTTTTATATGGACTTACGATGAAGCCTGTATTTACAATAAAGTGAGTGGGAGCACTACAACCTTTCTGATTAGTATATGTGAGTGACATATTGTTGATCAGAAATGATGTAGAATTTTTTCTGCAAAGCATAAAGGAGTGTTTTAAAGGAGTTCTTTAAAAAGAAAAGACCTCAGTAAAAAGCTACTTATATATTGAGCATCAAGATCTATTGAGATAGATCAAGACGCTTGATAAGATTTTCAATGAGTACATACCTTGGCAAGATTTTGAAATAGTTCAAAATGGAACAGTTAAAGAAAGAGTTCTTGCCTGTGTTGCAAAGGTATGAAATTGAGTAAGACTCAAATCCCGACCACAACAGAAAATAGAAAGAGAATGAAAAGTCATTCCCTATGCCTCAGTCATAGGTTCTATAAAGTATGCTATGCTTTGTACCAGACCTATTGTATACCTTGCTCTGTATTTGGCAAGGGAGTACAATAGTGATCTAGGAGTAGATCACTGGACATTGGTCAAGAATATCCTTAGTAAGGACTAAGGAGATGTTTCTCGATTATGGAGGTGATAAAAGAGTTTGTTGTAAAAGTTACATCAGTGCAAATTTTTACACTGATCCAGATGACTCTAAGTCTCAATCTGGATACATATTGAAAGTGGGAGCGATTAGCTAGAGTAGCTCCGTACAGAGCATTGTAGACATAGAATATTTGCAAAATACATACGGCTCTGAATGTAACAAACCCGTTGACTAAGCTTCTCTCACGAGCAAAACATGATCACACCTTAGTACTCTTTGGATGTTAATCACATAGAGATGTGAACTAGATTATTGACTCTAGTAAACCCTTTGGGTGTTGGTCACATGATGATGTGAACTATGGGTGTTAATCATATACAGATATGAATATTGGTGTTAAATCACATGACGATGTGAACTAGATTATTGACTCTAGTGCAAGTGGGAGACTGAAGGAAATATGCCCTAGAGGCAATAATAAAGTTATTATTTATTTCCTTATAATCATGATAAATGTTTATTATTCATGCTAGAATTGTATTTACCGGAAACATAATACATGTGTGAATATATAGACAAACAAAGTGTCACTAGTATGCCTCTACTTGACTAGCTCGTTAATCAAAGATGGTTATGTTTCCTAACCATGAACAATGAGTTGTTATTTGATTAACAAGGTCACATCATTAGTTGAATGATCTGATTGACATGACCCATTCCATTAGCTTAGCACCCGATCGTTTAGTATGTTGCTATTGCTTTCTTCATAACTTATACATGTTCCTATGACTATGAGATTATGCAACTCCCGTTTACCGAGGAACACTTTGGGTACTACCAAACGTCACAACGTAACTGGGTGATTATAAAGGAGTACTACAGGTGTCTCCAATGGTCGATGTTGGGTTGGCGTATTTCGAGATTAGGATTTGTCACTCCGATTGTCGGAGAGGTATCTCTGGGCCCTCTCGGTAATACACATCACATAAGCCTTGCAAGCATTACAACTAATATGTTAGTTGTGAGATGATGTATTACGGAACGAGTAAAGAGACTTGCCGGTAACGAGATTGAACTAGGTATTGGATACCGACGATCGAATCTCGGGCAAGTAACATACCGATGACAAAGGGAACAACGTATGTTGTTATGCGGTCTGACCGATAAAGATCTTCGTAGAATATGTAGGAGCCAATATGGGCATCCAGGTCCCGCTATTGGTTATTGACCGGAGACGTGTCTCGGTCATGTCTACATTGTTCTCGAACCCGTAGGGTCCGCACGCTTAAGGTTGCGATGACAGTTATATTATGTGTTTACATGTTTTGATGTACCGAAGGAGTTCGGAGTCCCGGATGAGATTGGGGACATGACGAGGAGTCTCGAAATGGTCGAGACGTAAAGATTCATATATTGGATGATATGGTTAGGCCAAGGGGTCAAGCCCATGAGGCTTTAGATCGGTGCAAAAGGAGTTTTGCGGAGTCCAGGGGGCCACAAACGCCGGAGACCCTGGCGTCTGGCCCTGGGCCAGACGCCGAGGCCCATGGCGTCTGGGCCAGACGCCAAGGATTGTGGCGTTTGGTCCTGGAGTCCGAGTGGGACTCTTGCCTTTCGGGAAAAACCGACTTTGAGGAGGCTTTTGCTCCAAGTTTCGACCCCGGGGCTCAACATATAAATAGAGGGGCAGGGCTAGCACCAAAGACACAACAATTGATCCCTTGGATCTCTTAGCCGTGTGCGGTGCCCCCCTCCACCATATACCTCGATAATACTGTAGCGGAGTTTAGGCGAAGCCCTGCTGCTGTAGTTCATCAAGATCGTCACCACGCCGTCGTGCTGACGGAACTCTTCCCCGACACTTTGCTGGATCGGAGTCCGGGGATCGTCATCGAGCTGAACGTGTGCTCGAACTCGGAGGTGCCGTAGTTTCGGTGCTTGATCGGTTGGATCGTGAAGACGTACGACTACTTCCTCTACGTCGTGTCATCGCTTCCGCAGTCGGTCTGCGTTGGGTACGTAGACAACACTCTCCCCTCTCGTTGCTATACATCACCATGATCTTGCGTGTGCGTAGGAAATTTTTGAAATTACTACGAAACCCAACATTACTCACCCATCTTCTTGTTGTGGCATCTTATACGTTTTGATAGGCCAGGTAGACACATCGGGATAATTCACAGCACCGCTAGCATTCGCATCACGTATGTCATATCCAAGTTGTTTTCTCTGTTCATATAGATGATAGCACGAAAAGAATTTAACATAGGTCAGTTACTAAATGATAGTTTTAATATGCTCATGTAAATTTATGTCGTACCAGCTCCTCAACTTTTTCTCTAATTTCACTGTCAAGTTCGGGTCGCATCAAAGAATCAAGAACCTGAAACTCTTCCTTCGGGCGATGCATGACAACCGAAACTCAGTGGGTATTTCCCTTATTAAGAGGAATATAAAGCTGCATCACAACGAAAATATGATGCAATCAACACATACCCTCTTATTATTTATATCCCATATATGCATACATTAAGGCAGTTGAACTTATCATATCTTTTTTAAAATACTCATCGGTGCATCTATTCACGGGTCCATTCTTCTTCGCGACAACTTCGTTCTCATTTCTCCCTGGCTCGGTGTCCGGTCTAATTTCAAATAACCAATTGACCAGATAGGTCGGCATTATATGACGATCGTCACCAACAACTCCCAACAGATACGACGAATAAGCATTGATAACCTGAAAATAATTTATTTGATGTATAACAATTCCAATTTGCATTGAAAGCTAATATAAAGCACAACAATAACTTACATCACCGGTTAGCCATTGATGGTCAAGAATTGTACAAGCCCTCTCTGCACTGAGACCTTCGCGCATGCCATCATTGAATATTTCCTTCTTTCTATGTTTTGCTGACCGCTCATAAGCACGAACAAACTTAACACTAGCTTTAATCACATCGTATTCATCTTGAAAGACTTCTTTCTCGAATAGTTCTGCAATACATGACGGTAATATGTTAATAAGTCAATGATAAGTACAAGGTTTAGCTAGAAAACAATATGATAAAACTCACTTGCTTTTGCTGTACGTTTTGCACGCTTTGTAGGTATAACTAGAATATAATGAGACTTTACAAGGTTTGATAGCCTCCGCTTCCGTTTCCCTACACCCTCCTTTCGTACCTCATCTTCTCCAATACAATCTACGGATCCACGTGATGCGATTTCATCTCTTTCTAAAGATGTAATGGATTTCTCATCAGATACCTCAGGAACTTCGATAGGATCTACTTTATCACCCTTGAAACTATCCCAATATTCTGGTGTGCAATAATAAGGTGTCTTCTCTTCAGAATCATTAATATCATCTTCATCATCCTCTTGCACATTCTTTTTTCCTGGTGTTTTGAAATTGTCCACGTCAGGATTATATACAAATTCTTTACGAGGTTTCCCATCATAGTTTCTACTTTCACTATTTTCACCATACTCATTCTCTTCTTCTTTTTCAATATCACCGGCTTTGTAGAATACATCGCTTTTTTTCAATTTCTCTATGACCCTCTGTGATTAAAAATTAGTTGTAATTAGTTATGTGACACATCAAAAAACATAGTGAACGGCAAAATCAGAAAACTTGTACCTGTGCGCATAGCTCCGGCATACGAAGCATATCCTTACGAATGTGCTTCAGCTCAGTCAAAATCCGATCCATCATAGGGTTGTGGGTAGCTGAAGCCTTAGATGTACTAACGCATGTTCTCCTTACAGTAATGTTAGACTTTCTCATACTGGATTTCTTGTTCTTTTCAGCCTGTTCCATTCTAATTTTGTTTAAGCGGTACTCTTCAGTAATGGTGTTATCGATCTACAACATAAAGAATCATACAGTCATATTTAATTAATAATAAATTGCAGACTTTAAATGGAAATATATATATTTAATGTATTACCATTCCAACATCATGACCATATTGAAAGTCGTACTTGTCTCTTTTCTCCGCTGCCGCTTCTGTCCAATTCCTCATCAAGGGGCTCAACAGCGTTAAAGGATCATACTGTGGACCGGTGCTTGGCTGCACCTTCTCCCAATATAGATACTGCAAAACAAACAAACAACCATTTAGCATGTGTTACAGTATTATTATATAAAAGAACTATTCAATTTTAAAAACAAATCATACCTGCAGAAGTGCAAGGTTGCCACCTGGCCATTCCCTAACACGACCGAGTTGCAAGACCATACCAATCTCCGACAAACAAAACCGCAAAGTGAATGCGTTCCGGTTGAACTTTTTTATCTGCCTGACATCTTGCACTAGTGCATAATAATTCTTTGGAATGTACTCATCAGACACTGGTGCAATTATAGTCCCTAACAGGATGAGAAACGCCATCCGAACAAATTCATCATCCGTGTTTTTATTTCTCACAATCTTCTCAATAAGATCATCAATCAATATTTTACCATTCTTCTTGTTAACAAAACTAGCTGGAATTTTTTTAACTGCTTTTCCTTGGTCCATACTCAAAAAACTAGAAACGTCAACTCCTTCATTCTTCAAACCAAATATAGCGAACACATCATCAGGCCTCAGTGAAATCAACCTTTTTTTCCGGCTGCCTCTTGCACCATGAATTTTTTACTACTAGGATTGTAACCTTGAATCATAAGCGCAAGCAAATTATCACGCATCTTGACCGAAGGTATTCGTAACATGCCCTCCATCTCCATTTCGTAAAACATAAATCGCTGACTTGGTGTTAACTTATTAACAAGACTAACCCACTTTTCTACGGAACATGCAATCACACCATCGATGTCCATACTGCATATAATAATATCTATGTGACGTTGCATGCAGCTAATGTGATATATGCTGTTGAAAATATTAAAAGAAATACCTGCCCGACGGCTACTAGAGCGGGCGACGGCGATCACAGCGGCTGACGGCGGGGCGTTGACGACCGCCGCTGACGGCGGGTGGTGACGTCGACTAGTGCAGGGTGACGACGGGCGTTGACGACCGGCGCTGACGGCGGGTGGTGACGTCGACTAGTGCGGGGCGAAGACGGGCGTTGACGGCGGCGCGACGCTGTCGGGCGGGAAACGACAGTGTGGGCGGCGGCGGGCGACGGGGATCAGATCGGGCTCGTCATCGGCACGTACGATGCAAAAAACTGCATGCGCGACGTGATTGGGCGACGTGTGCGTTTGTCGGGAATATTCCCTCAGATAGCGACGGCTCTGGCAGATATTTTGCTACGTTGGGCCCACGGCAATTATTAAGTGGGCGACGACCCGTCTACTATTTCAGTCTGGGCGACGACAAGTTGGCTAGTTTAGTCCCACCCCGGCAGTTAGGTAAAGTCACATCGCAATATTAAATATATATTTATTTATTTGTAAATTTTTGTCATTTATTGTATTTTTTTTAACTTTGCACGGAAAACAAACATGTTTGTATCATTATTTTCGGTATGGGCGGAGGGGACCATCGGTCGTACGTCTCTGGCGTGCGGTCCCCGGGCGGGTCCCCACACGCGCTGCCAAAACTTGGGTGCATTCCGGCAAACCGCACTAGCACTTGCTGTGCAACCCGGTGGTTTCCGTATGGGCGGAGGGGACCCTCGGTCGTACGTCTCTCCGTCGCATCCGCCAAAGTCGATCATTTTTTCCACGGGCCACAGTGACCATGCGGGCCACGCACGCCAAAATTTGTCGCGTTCCGACGCTGTATGGATTTTTTATGATTTTTCGCACCGAAAACCCCTAAAACACTACCCGCATGTGACGCAACGTGCGTTCGTACTCCGATTTCGTTCATCTCTGGCGTGCGGTCCCCGGGCGGGTCCTCACACG
>NC_041381.1:585941984-585943889 GCF_002162155.2 Triticum dicoccoides
GCGGAGGGGACCCTCGGTCGTACGTCTCTCCGTCGCATCCGCCAAAGTTGATCATTTTTTTTCACGGGCCACAGTGACCATGCAGGCCACGCACGCCAAAATTTGTCGTGTTCCGACGTTGTACGGATTTTCTATGATTTTTCGCACCGAAAACCCCCAAAACACTGCCTGCACATGACGCAACGTGCGTTTGTACTCCGATTTCGTTCATCTTTAGCGTGTGGTCCCCGGGCGGGTCCCCACACGCGCTGCCAAAACTTGGGTGCATTCCGGCAAACCGCATTTGCACTTGCTGTGCAACCCGATGGTTTCGGTATGGGCGGATGTGGACCGAACACCTTTCTTTCTGTAACTTACAAACATGCCCAAATTTTTTAATCGCATGTTCAAACCTATGACCTCCTGCCTAGCTCACCGCGTGTGCAATTAAACAGATATACACAATTTATCTTCTGTATTCTTCTTTTTTTTATCTATGTAACAAAATAATTTAGGGCATTTTGTACATAAACTTTTCGGACAAATCACTAAACTTTTGTTTGAATTCGCATAATATTAAATTTCAAAAATCTACATACAAGGAATATAGTGCAGAATGAATGTACATTATGGTTTTAGACAAATCAACTAAAATTTTGTTTAAATTCGAATAATTTGAACTTAAAAATCTAGTGCAGAATGAATGCACGCTTTTTTTTGGACAAATAGACGGAAATTGTGTTCGAATTCAAATAATTTTATGTTTTTACATCTAGATAAAGGTAAATATAGTTCAGAATGCTGGTACGTAAATTTTTCGTACAAATGAACTATCTTTTCTGAATTCGAATAATAACATATTTAAAAATCTAGATAAAAGAAGATATAGTGCAGAATAAATGTACGTGATTTTCTTTCAGGCAAATTAGTGCGTTTTTTTCAAATTTGATTAATTTTAAAGTTGAAAATATAGATAAATGAACTGATTTGTCCAAAAGAATTTAAAATTTTGAATAATTTTACATTGGAAAGAAAATGATCGCTCAAACAGAATGATTTCCACTCTCCCATTGATAATGTGCATAAATTTCTATTACCTGCTTAGTTTTTTTAATTACACAAATACTTTTTAGAATGTTTAATTTTTTTAAACTCACACACTTTTTTACAGCGTATGAACATTTTTGAAACATCAAAAACAACAAAATATAAGTTGTTTTCTTACATCATTTTATTTCTGTGGGCAATAACACGAACATGTTTTTAGTTTTCGTTTATTCCTATGTTTTTTTAGGGTCATTTATTCCTATGTTGGGCTGAGCAAGCATTCTATTAAAGAAATTTAATTAAACATGACTTAATTAAACTTAATTAAACATGTCTTAATTAAACATTACAACATAAAAACTTAATTAAACATGACTTAATTAAACATAACTAATTAATCCTAATCTACTCGTCGTCGTCGGAGTCGGCGAGGTCCACGGTCTCCCCCGCACCGACGTCACCGTCGTCATCACCGTCGACGTCGTCGCTGCTCTTGCCGCCGTCCTCCCAGTAGCCGTCGTCGCCCTGCTCCTGAGCAATCTGCGGCTGCGCCGCTTCGATGGCCGCCGCCGCGTCGAGTGCGGCCTACAGCTCGGCGGCCTCTGCCGCCGCCGCCATAGCCGCCGCTGCGTCGAGTGCAGCCTGCAGCTCGGCGGCCTCTCTCGCCTCCGCGGCCGCCGCTTTGCCTGCGACGCCCGCAGTGCGATGAGGTAGCCGGGGCAGTCGTCGGGGTCGCCATCCTCGCGCAGTGCGAATTGCTCCGGCGGGATTTCGACGATGGGAGGGGAGGCGGGCCGGGCGATGGCGGGAACCGGACGGCGGGACGAGCTCGGAGACGGCGCGGCCGCCGGAGGGGGACGGCGGGGCCGGCGCGGGGCA
>NC_041381.1:585944456-585992634 GCF_002162155.2 Triticum dicoccoides
GAGCCGCGCGCGATAGACGACGAGCCGCCCGGGCCCGACGACGAGCCGCCGGTCCGCATCTCCCGATGAGCCTGCGCGACGACGACCCAGAAGTCCTTGCCCTTCCAAAACCTCGTGCAGCCGACGATGTTCCACCGGCCGCCCTCATGCTGGCGGAGCTCGGCCGGCGTCGCACCGGGCCCCCTCGTCGGGTACCTGTCGGCGGTGATGTGGAACACGCGAGGCAGACGGCAGCCCGACGGCACCATCAGCCCGAGACGGATGAGCTCGTCCGTCTCCGGCGTGTCCAGGCTCGTCGGCCACGAGCTGCCGCCGCCGCCGCCGCCGTCGGACGCCATGAAGGCCGCCGGGAATGGGAGCTCGTCGGCGGTGGAAGCGCGTCGGTGGGTGGGTGTGAGCGGGTCGAGGCGCGTCGAGTGGAGTGGGGGAGGCAGACGGGCGACGAGGCGGTGTTATAAAAGCAGGAGTCGGTGGGTGGGGGAGGCCGTCCGGTAGGTGACCGACGCCCCGGCGTAACGCCGGCATTAATGGCGCATCGGGCAGGCCGCCGCGTCGGGAACCGCCCTTAACCGACGCTTAGACAGCACGCAACCGCCCGTCCACACACGTCGCGTCGTCGTCCCCACACGTCGCGTCGTCTTTTTTTCGTACAGCCGACGCCACATCGCCACGAGTACGTCGCTCGACACGTCACGTCGTTTTTTTCCCTTTGGTCGTCGTCGTACGCGGACGGACGCGTCTACGGGGTAGTCGGCGTAGAGCCCCGTCGCGCGGGTACAGCCCCGTCGCGCGGGCGGGTACAGCCTTGTCGCGCGGGCGGCGGCTTTTTATGTGCTGGGATGATCCTACCTTTTTTTGTGAAGGGGTACAGAACGATCTCAGCCATTGTTGTGTTTAGGGGGTTGTACCGAAGAAGAAGTGAAATATATAAGCAGTTTTGACTGGAATTGCATCATCCCCTTGAACCACGAACTGTTTTTTAGAATATACTATAACACCAGTCATAAGTTCATAACTGATTCTCGTCTAATCCTAGTGGGCAGCTCTCAGCCAGAGGTCACCCATCGGCGACCCCCGGCCCTGCCCCCGCCGCTCCTAGGCGACACCCTCACCGGCGGTGAAGAGAGAACCCAGATTAAGGAGCTTTAGAGAGAAATTTAAGTAGCAGATCGACCTGGCTGCTGCTCACCTGCGAGGCACATCCAGCGTGACGTTGGTCCCCCTGCCCCTCCCTCTCCAGATGTGGAGGCACGGCGTGCTTTAGTCTACAGAATAGGCTTCACAATAATCCACACAGGCAATCCCTACATGGATTATCAAGAAAGAGGATAGGAGAGACCTTGCATTATCACATATCACCAGGAATTTGAGCACTTGCAAATCTCCCTCGCTGCTGAGTTGCACGAAAAGGAGAACAAAATGTGTGTGTGTGTGTGTGTGTGTGTGTGTGTGTGCGTGTGTGTGTGTGTGTGTGTGAGAGAGAGAGAGAGAGAGAGAAAGCAAATTCGCCATGGCTATTACTGAAAAGAAGAGGAACATAACATCACTTCTCAGTTCAGACTTCAGACGCCTCCAATGGCGAGAGAAAGGAGTAATCTGTTGAAGCGAGATGAAATCGAAAAGGAGTTTGTCAATTAGTACCATGGAGCATGCAGCATAGGAACCGACCGAGAGTTGTGGAAAGAGAGAGCAGGCCGGATGCATCTGGCTGCTCCAGCGCACACACACCACGGAGCACAACCAGCAAGCACGCGCACACGCCAGCCGCTAGCACACACGCGCTTCTAGTTCAAGCACCACACGCGACGCAGCCGCATCAAGAATGTCGCGCGCGCGATGCAGCCTCGTATGCTTTGCCAACCAGGAGTGCTCGTCGTTTCGGAGATATTCTCGACGCCAAACCTGCAGTGGATGCGGCACACATTGCACAGTTTGCGCCGTCCGCCGGCCCGCCGCTGTGGCGTGTCCTTCGCGTGGCATCGACCGCGCACGTCCTCGGCACCCGCCGGCTGCGCTACGGAATCGTTGCACTGCCGCGTGCGAGACGGACCTCCCAGCTGTCGTCACGCGTACTGCTGCCGCCTCCCGCCCCAAAAGCCAAACTTTCGCCGCCTCGTTGCCGACCTGATGGTGCTGGAAGGAAGCGGCACACCGCCGTAGGATGTCATGCTCTTCTCCTATCTCACGGCGGGGGGCAGTTTGCTATCCTCCTTGAGCCGCTCCATGCCCGCGGGGAGCTCGATGACGTAGGCCGCACTGTCCCCGAGGAGGGAGGCCTTAGGGCATCTTCAGCCATTGGCCCCCCAGGGGGCGTCTAAAAGCGCCGCCTGGGGGCGAGCCGGCGCAAAAAATGGCCCTGGAGCGAGTCCGTCCCCAGCCGTCGGCCCCCAGGCACGTATTAAAAAAAAGACCGTTCGGCGAAGTTATGATAAAAAATAGTTAAATTTCGGATAAACATGGCAAATTTCGGCGAAATTCGCGCATTTTCATTACATTAACCTAATCTAAAAAAGAAAGGGGCTGAAGTCGTCGCCGCCATCGTCGTCGTCGGCCTTCTCCTCCTTGACGCAGGCGCCCCTTCTGGACCCGGCGTCGCCATGGCGGACTGGCGACGGCGCGTCGTCGTCGTCAGCGTCGCTGTCGCATAGGACGACGACCCCGTCTTCATCGCGGCCGCGTCGGCGCTCCTCGAAGCGGCGCAGGGCGGCGCGCCGGCGCTGCTTCACCTTCTCCCGGCGCGCCTTCTCCATCGCAATGGAGTCCTGGCGCGCCCATTCTAGGGCCGCGTCGTCGTCGTCGAACTCCGCCTTCACCGGCGCCAGCCCCGGCTCCGTCTTCGGCTTGACGAAGCGCGGAGGAGCCGACGAGGAGGAGGCGCGTCGGCCGCCCTCGTTGATGACGATGCCGGCGCGGAGGAGTACTTCGGCTTCGCCACGTAGTCGGGCAACGGGGGAATGGGCACTCCCCCGGCGCTGAGTCTCCACCCTATTGGCCCGGCGCGCATGGCCGGCGGCGTCGGGATGTTCGCCTGGAACAGGAGCCAGGACTCCTGTTCGCGGAGCGAATGGCGGCCGAAGCCGTTGGCCGCCGCCTCGTCTCCGGGGAAGCGTTCTGCCATGGCGACGGCGGGGCTGGGCGGGCTCGGGAGAGGTAGAGGGAGGGGCTGGGCGGCGGCGCTCGGGAGAGGCAGGGAGAGGGAGGGGCTGGACGGCGGCGAGGGGCGGGGCTGGTGTGGGCACAGGCGAGTGGAGGCCGCCGGCTTTTATAGCCGGGCAGCGCCCGTGTGTACGCGTGCGAGGGAGGGGAGGCGTCGGCGCGCCATCCCGTGAAGCGCCGCCCGTGAGGAATCAATGGCAAGGCTGACCGGCGGCAGCCTTGCCATTGATTCCCCGCGGGAACCGAGGCCGTTGGGGGAAGACGAGGCGCCGAGTCGCTGACGCGGCTGGCCCGCGTCTTTTTGGCGCTAAAACAGCTCGCCCAGGCGCCCCCGGGCGCCCCCCAGCGCGCCGGGTTCGGGCTGGGTCCGCCGGCGCTGTTTTCGGCCCAAGCCGGCGAAAATCGGGCTCCTGCGGGCGCGACTGGGCCGTTTTTTTGGCGCCGGCGCAAAAAAAACGCTTGGGGAGGCCTTCCTGGGGGCGCGGCTGGAGATGCCCTTATGCTCGTGGGACGTGATGGGCACGGCGGTGCGGAGGTCGCAGAAGCAACAATTCAACTTGTCGCGGCGCTGTCACTCGGCCTCCGGATGTATGTCCACCTTCATATTTGGGCCCGGCGACCGAGGCTCCGTCGAGGCACGGACCAGCACGGAGGTTAGGAAGGGAGGACAGGCTTCGACGGTATTAGAGCAACTCCAACAGGCGGCGAACGCGCCGCGCGCTAAAAACTGATTTGGCGCGCGTCCATCGTCTGGTTTGGCACGGCGCGCAGCATTTGCTCCAGCAGCCGCGCTGTAAAGCCCTGCGCGCGCAGCTCCAGCAGGCATGGTAAAAATGCAGCATGCACGCTCATTCTAAACATTTTTGCATAGATTAAATAAAACGATACAAGATATTTTACATAGATAGGTAGATAGTTCGACTTTCATAGATAGATAGTTCGACATACATAGATAGATAGATACTAGTACGGTATAGATAGATAGATAGAAACTACTACGACATACATATATATATATATAAACTACTCCAAGTCACTACCATCACCATCATCATCCTCGGCGGTGTCGTCCGAGGTTGAGATCAATATGTCGTCCCAACGTTCGTCGTTCGCGGTGAAGAACGACCTCCCACCTGTTGACACTATGTCGCACTGCTCGTTCGTCAATGCCTTCCGCTGACGCCGGTCAGCCCGCTCCGCGCGGCGCCTTGCCGTCCTCTCCGCCCAGTAGGCCCGCTCATCGGCGACGTCCTCCGAGTGGCGACGGCGCCACTCCGCCATGGCTCGCTCATCCTCCTCGGCGACGAGGAGGCGGCACTGCCGCCGAGCGTGGTCGGAACGGTCCATGTCGGTGATGAGACGCGGCGGAGGGGCGACGCGCTGCGCCTGCTCGCGCGTGAAGACGTTCTGGAAGTTCATCTGCGACCGGGGCCTGTCCAAGCACCACGCCGTTGCGTCGTACGCGCGGGCCGCCTCCTGCGCGCTCCGGAACGTCCCGAGGCCGAGCCGGACGTCGTCGGACCGTATCTCGGCGGAGTATGGGGCGCTCGCAGAAGCCGCGATAGCCCGAAGCACCCCGGCGGCGCGGCGGCATGGTGGCGCGGAAAGCTACGAAGCGGCGAGGCGGCGAGGTTGCGAGGGGAGGGCGCGTGGCTGTGTGCTGTGCGTGTGGCGAGCGCGGCAATTTATAGGCGCGCGGTGAGCGGCACGCCAAATCTACGGCGCCGCGTGCCGCTTTTTGCCCGCGCGCGCAAACGCTTTCCGCGCACGGTAAGTTTTGCCACCGCTGGAGCGCGCGGAACCAGCCGGCACGCACTAAAATCAAACTTTACAGCACGGGCGTGTTTTTTGCCGTGCCTGTTGGAGATGCTCTTAGGGAGACGTGCGACGGAAGGAGGGCAAGTCCTTTTATAGGGGCTTGAGCGGTGACTGAGGCGTGTACGTTTTTAACTGGACAATCCAGAAATATCTACAAACACCTACACCCATCGATCGAAGAGAGAGAAAAACATCAACCGCGTATGTTGAACGGACGGCCACGAAGAAGATCCTGCAAGGCATGTACGTGGTCACATTAGGGCATGTACAACGGTGTCTAGTCAGCTGTCTGCAACACATGCCACGTAGGAAATTAGATGATGTGGGGGAGAGATAAGAAAAAAACGGCACAGTCCGTCGGTAGAAATAACGACAGTCTATTAGCGTGAAAATCGCTGATTACCGACAGTCTATTTCCCGTTGTACGAGAGCATCGTCTGATGGGATCCCATCTTTCACGGAAACCACCTCCCTCCTTTCCCGTGAAATTTGGTGATTAGCGACAGTCAAATAGACTCCCTGCTGTATAGGCTGTCCGTTACATGTATATACGTGACGTGGAGAAGTTTTACAGACACCCAGCGTCGGAACGATTGTACATGCCCTTAAAACTCGTTAAAACTATGCCACCGTTGCGTGCATGTCAGGCCCATGCGTACGCACATCCAGAAAAGAAAGGATACACAATTAATAAATCTGCATGGCCTACACACGACGGAAACGGCTATAGGCACGCACAATTACGCGAATCAAGTTACAAAAAATTGAAACCAAGACCTACAGTCACCAGCGAAATCTACACGCCGGGAGCCCAAATAAATACGCGTGTCCATACCCCATTTACCCTCAGGTTGCTATCAACCAAGTGGTGAAATCTGGGAGCGTAATCTTCCCCAGATATAGTGGTTCTGGTATTCGTCCATGGTGGTGACTTGCCCCGATCTGGTTCTGCTGGTTCTTTGGCCCTAACACTCTTCTTCCGTCAAGTCATTTTTTTGTCGGATGTTGATTTCTTGGATCTAGCTGCTGACGAGTACCGGTCCTCTCTGTCGAAGATCTATATGGTGGCATATGTCGCCCCTAAATATCTTGATCAAAAAGGCTTCGGTCGCGCGCGCTGATATTTTCAGGCAACACGGCCTTATGAGGACACCGCACGTAGCTTCACTTTCTTATCGGTGTCATGGCATGTCTAAGTCAAGATTTTCAAGGCACTGATAGAGATGGAGAAAGTCATGGCGGCTGCGAGGGAGGTCTTGAAACTTTGGTAGAAGGGTATATTGGATGCGATGAAGATTGTGTGCCAGGTGTATAGTGACTTGTTTCAGCGACCTCGACAAGCGGGGGCGGCAACACTGGATGATTGCATTTTTTGTGATGCTCCTCGAGTATCGAGTCTCGATTCCTAGGGTGAAAGCCCAAGGTCTGTCCTTTATTGGTTGTACCTGGCAATGGTCTTGTTGAAGGCATTGTTTTTGGGTGAACTCAGACTTTCTCGGGGGTGAAAACCCAAGATCTTCGATCGGGCAACGGCAACGCTTGTGCATTGTTTCCTTCTTGGAGGTGTTGCTTTTGGAGAATCTCTTTTGCATTCCGGGTGTTGTCTTCGGTGGTGGTTAGAGTGTTGCTGCTACTAGTGATTGTTCGCCGTGACAGGGTCTTTTTTCTTTCTTCAGTTCTTTTAATTTTCTTTTTTGGTTGTGTGTATCTCTAATGTCTTTGGACATCTTGTTGATACAGAGGCTAGGTGTAATTAGTGTCCTCGCGATATTAATATATTTCATATTTTGAAATTAAGGAAGCGATATACCTTTTGTTACGAATATTCCATGAAGTACATGTGAGCGCAAGTGCGCAACGGAAGTCACCCATATGAGGCGCGTCTCCTCCTACCCGAACCCGAGGTCAACATAAGGATTGCAATGAACTTGGAAGTGCACTCAACGACGGTTCCCTGAGTTTGTTCCCCTCTCCGATCCCACCACCGATTCCAGCTAGAATTACAATCCACCATCACAATTCAGGATTTTACGTACGCTAGAAAGCAATCCTCTTCTCTTTATATAGCCGGACAACCGCCTTAATTAGCTAGCTTGAGAAGAGAGGAAGATCTATGCACATGGAGGAGGGGGCCGCAACTAGGTTTCTTCACGACGACGAAGACCACTTGGAAGAGTACGATAACGTGAAGGAGAGCGCCATCTTCGGCTCCTCGCTGACACCGCCTGCGCTGCCCGGCCTCAGCGACGGCAACCGCCGCGCCGATCCTCATCCTCCGAGCTGGGTCCTCCTCGACGTCTCCGCCTACATAGCCGGCGGCGATGATGACGCCGCCGGCACCACCGCCAGGTCCAGGACCAGGGGAGGTCATGCCATAGAGGCCACCATGATCGCCGCCCGCTCGCCGTTGGTCTCCCACATCCGCGTCCACTGCGAAAATATATAATAGAACACCTGCACCCAGGCCCTCTCTATCTGGCCATCCATTCTGCGCATCGCGATTCGTGCAAACACGTTTCTCTTTTTTGTTTCTCTCACACAGAACATGTTTTGAAGTTCAAACCTTTGCAGCGTGGCAAAGTTTTCTATCTAGAATCTAGGATAAATCGTTCAGATTTTTTTGTTAAACATAAATATACAAATGATTTATCCTAGATTCTGGATAGAAGGATTTGCCACGCTGCAAAGGTTTGAAGTTCAAGACATGTTCTATGTGAGAGAAACAAAAAAGAAAAAAATTATATAGAAAGTTAGTTGTGTTGCACAGATCTTAAAGCAATATTAAACAGCCGGGATAACAGGGCCGGGTGCAGATGTTCTAAAAATCCACGTCCGCGTCCACTGCCCGGGCCTGAAGCCCACGCGCTTCGCCACCGAGCCCAGGATCTTCGCCGCGGCGGACGGCCTCTTGTTGCTCGGCGTCGTCATCGGCCACCGGTCCTTGTGCACCCAGCCGGACATGTTCGACTACTTCGTCTACCAGCCCGCCGCGCGCTCGCTCACGCTTCTCCCGCACCCTGATGGCCGCTTCGGTCTCAGGGACGTCACCCTCCTGCGCTGCAGCCCGAACAGCTCCTCCTACATCATCGCGTTCCTCGAGGGCACACGGGGCATGGCGTACGAGCTCCACCGCTTCCACTCCAAGAGCAGCACCTGGACCATGAACAAGCTGGAGCTTGCTCCCACTGCCATAAACCCTGCCCTGGACTCCGTCTTCTTCTGTACCAGCAAGGTGTTCACTCTCGGCGGCGGCGACGGCGGTGGTTTCATGGGCTGGGCCGACCTCTGGCGCGGCGTCCTGCTCTGCGACGTGCTCCTCGACGACCCGGAGCTCCGTTACATCCCCTTGCCGCATCCCTTCAGGGAGCGCAAGTGGGACGCCGTCATAACCAGGGACATCGCCGTTGTCGGCCAAGGTTGCATCAAGTACGTCGACAAGCGGTCCGACGAACACTCTGTTGGTGGCTGGACAGTCACCGCGTGGAGCAAGAAGATCGTCAGCAGACAGCCGTGGAAGGAGGAACCATGGCGCCAGGACTACGAGTTGAGATCTTCCGATGTCTCTGTCCTCTTGCCGCCACTGCCCAAGCCCTTCCATGTGCTCATGACAGGTAATCCTGTTATAAGCTTGCGGGGCGACGATGTGGTCTACTTGATGAGCAAAGAGAGCCTCAGGGACGACACGGCGTGGGTGGTCGCCGTCGACATGAGGAGCAAGTCGTTGCAGGAAGTGGTTGCGTTTGGCGGTGCCGGGAGATCAATGGGCATAAGCCGCACCTGTATACAAAGCAGGATCCCTGGTCATCCGAAGATCACCTCAGGCAATTCTATCTTGAATTAATCAGTTCGGTCACCTGCTATAGCTCATGCCTGAATCTGCTGGGCTTTTCTTATCTGTACAAATCCGACAATTCGGTCCGTTGGCTCATTTTAGTCATTTTTAGAACATTTTGGAAGACATCTGAATGGTGTGGTGTAAATTGTAATTGATCACTGCATATTTAGGGGGTGGAAAATCATGCATGAATTTCAAACACAGAACTGGGGAACTAGAAATCGCTGCTGCATGTCGCGGTAGCTTTTGTGTAAGAAGGCAGTTCAGATGTTGTGTGAGACTGAGGTTATATACATGAGGATACATTGGTATCAGACGCTGTTTACTGTTCTTGTTGTCGTGTGCTGCCATCTTTTTTTCTTCCAGAAAGTCAGTCGTGTGCTAACCAACATGTGGTTGGTTAGAGAGACAGTGGTATCCCCAGCCTACAAAGATTCAAGTCCTGGTGCTTGCATTATTTCTGAATTTATTTCAGGATTTCGGCGATGCGCTTTCAGTGGGAGGAGATGTTCCTGTCGACGACGAGACGCCTAAGATAACTTCGTAAATCTTAAGATGATATGCCGGCTCAATCTCTCGGAGATGCTCATAGGGGTAGGGTGTGCGTTGCGTGTGTGCGTTCATATAGGTGAGTGTATGAGCGTATGTATGAGCGCTTGCGTATGTACTGTGTTAAAAAAATCGGTCATGTCATTTGTGTTAATTATCGCGTGGGTTAAAATTGCTCAAGATTTGTGAAAATGATTGCATGTTTAGGAACTATTAGAGCATCTTCAACAGACGCACAAAAAATCCGTTCACAATAAAAGTTATAGCACGTCACTGTAGCACTTTTAATGCGCCGGGACCAACATTACTTTAGCAGACGCCCAAAAACGCGCGCCCAAAAACACACAGTGCAAATTGTGAAGCGCGCGTAATCCGGAGCCCAAAATATGCTGCGCGCGATAGCGTTTTTCAGCGCGCACCCAAATTTTTTTAGCGCTACAGCTTCTACCGGAGCTGTTCAGCGCCCAAAAAAAATGATTTTTTAATGCGTGGAGCTTTTTTTGAGCCCCTGTTGGAGATGCTCTTAGCTCATGATTTACCGACACTAGCTAGTGTACCTCAAGAAAAAGGAACACCGGCCAGTATATATGTAGCACTGGCTAGTGAGCTAATGAGAAGATGATGCAGGGAGGACTTTTCAAAACGATTTGAGTTATTCATTAATTAAAAAATGTATGCAAATTGAAACAAATGTTTGTGAATTAGAAAATTTTCATAAATTTAAAAAACCTGCTAATGAATTCAAAAAAAGTTTGCAGATTGCAAAAAAAAGTTTCAGTATTTAAAATATTCAAGAATTCAAAAAAATGTTTATGTATTGAAAAAATGTTCACAAAATTATAAAATGTTCTTGATATTAAATGTGCATGATTTGCTATAGGGAGCAATGGCCAACTGACAAGTTACATCAGCAACACATTTTGTACCAAAAATTCATAAGCGATGCCGTTTGTTTTACCGCTAAAATAGAAAGCGGAAGTTTTGACCATTCGTTAAATTGATGTGGGTCTGAGGCCTTCCAATCTCCTCTGAAGCAGTCGATTGGCCCAGTTCCTTCTCCAATGGCAGTGCGCGAGGCATTCCACACCGCGCGACGAGCTCCTCTTAGCCGGGAGATCCTATATGGCGCGTGACGCGTTGGCGAACATGCCAGCGCGCACCCGTCGGCTCCCGTGCGCACCTAGTGGGTCGACCCACGAGCGGGGATGAATGCCCCAGTTTTTTTTAAATTCATTTTTTTTACTATTTTTGCTTTTCGCTTTTCTTCAAAATAATTCATAATTTAGAAAAGTGAATTTTGTAAAACAATGTTCGTGATTTCAAAATTATGAACATTTTTTGAATTGTAATGAAAACTTATTTATTCTGACGAACAAATTTATACGAGCATGTTTCTAGTAGTGATGAACATTTTTTATATATTTGATAAACAAAATTTGAATACGATAAACATTTTTTAAACTTGATGAACATTATTTGTATTTAAGATTTTTTTTTAAAAAATGGATGAATTTTTTTTGAATACATTGAACAAAATTTGAAATCGACAAACAAATTTTGGGTTTGGTGAACAATTTTATAAATCAAAGATAAATAAATTTTGAATTTGGTGAACAATTTTTGAAATCCATGAATAAATTTCGAATTTGATGACCAAATTTTGAATATTGAGGAACATTTTTTCAATCCGATGAACAGAAACAAATTTTATGAACATAGAAATTTTGTAAGAAAAGAAAAAAAAGAAAATGAACAAATTTTTAATTTGATGAACAAATTTTAAATTTGGGGAACAAAATTTGAAATTGATGAACAATTTTGGAATTTGGTCAACATTTTCTGAGTTCGATGAACACAGTTTTGTATTTTGATGAACATTTTTGCAATCCGATGAACAAAACAGGAATTTTATGAACATTTTTTCAATCGTTGAGCATTTTTTACATATTGCGACCTTTTTTGAATTTGATACAAAAAAATGTCCACGATTTTGGAAAGAAAAGATAAAAAAGAAAAAGAAAGCGAAAAAAGGGAAACAGAAAAGAAAAAAAAGAAAAAGAAAAAAGAGAGCTACAGAAAAACGAAAAGAAAAATAAATGGGACATGTGCCGGCCCATACGAGCGTTTAGCGGGCTAGGGCGGTGCGTGCCTGGTCACTCGATGGCGCTCTATGCGCCATATAGAAACCCGCCTCTCAGCCGGTCATCTCTCCATAATCCCGTGATCCGCCGCCAGCCGCTCGTCTCCTTCCCCTTTCTCTCGGCTGCTCTCTCCCTTGGGCGATGACTTCTTTCCAATTTGTTATAAGAGGGTTAGTCTAGGTTCGTTCACGCCCATCAAGTAATAGCTTTTCATATAGTTTCAAGAGAGCATTTTTCTGGGGGTTTTCCTTTCTAATCTGGTTTGTGAGAAAAAAAAACATAAAATTTTAAATGTTTACCAATGTAAAAATGTTATTTTTTTTGAAAACACTAGTGCATTTAAAAAATGTTCACCGATTCAAAAAATGTTTCTGAATTTTAAAAGATGATCAAGAAAAAAACCATTGATTTGGAAAAAGGTTTGCAAATTCCAAAACAATTGTTAATTTGAAAAATGTCCATGAATTCCTAAAAATCGTGATTTTTAGAACTATTTGTTTATAATAAACAATTCATCAATTTGAAAAAGTTTTCATGAATCTAAAAAATATTCATGAATTTAGAAATTGTAAGCGAATTTGAAAAAAAATCATGGATCAAAAAGTTTCATGAATTTCAAAAACATGTTTATGAATTCAAAAATTGTTTACGAATTGGAAAATTGTTCCAGAATTTTATTTTTCGTTTACATATTTTAAAATATTCATAAATTCAATAAATCTTGGCAGGTCTATAAATGTTCATGAATTGAAAATTATTTGTGATTTTGAAAAATATTATTTTTAAGGATTCATGGTTCTGATTCTTTAATAAATTTTATCATCATTTTGAAAATGATTTTTAATTTGAAAAACATGAATTTAAAAATGTTGTAGTTTTCTAAAAAATCATGCATTTTATAAAAAATATTAAAAAATAAAAGGAAACAATGAAAATGCAAAAAAAAAACGAAAAGGGAAACAAAAAGAAAAAATAAAACTAAAAAATTAATTGAATAAAACGGAAAATCGACGAAGACATAAAGAAGGGAAAAATATTAAGGAAAACATGTCCCGGAAACTTCGGAAAACCGGAGGGAAGCTTCAGGAACCACCTACCCAAAACTATACCTGACAGTAAACCGCTGTGAAGAGCGCTTAAATGTGTGGTCCGCTTTGGGATTTGGGAGGCTGTAGGTGAGTGTGATCGCAGAGATAGATATATAGCGTTGGCCTTTGGTGGTGTTGCTTCTCGAGTACCTGGTCTCAAGCTCCGAGGTGAAATCATAGGTCTGGTTTAAGTTGGTTTTTGCGTCATTTCTTTGTTGAGGACATTGCTTGGATATGCCCGCACTAGTTTTTCAGGATGAAAACCTAGATTCTGCCCTTTGCTGGTTGGATCCGGTGACAGTGACGCTCCCTTCCTGAATGCGTTGTTATTAAAGAATCTCGTCGTCTTTGTGGTGTCATGAGATAATTGGTGCAGATATGAGGATTGAATTGTACTTTGTCGACTGTGGATTTGATCGGATTTTTTCTCTCGTCCATGCATAACATTGGTCTTATATAACTTTGCTATTTGTCGGTGTTTTTTGTCTGTGCATTGGTGTTGGCTGTGTGCATCCTACCTATGCAGAGGTCGAGTATGTGCTCATTTTGTTTATATCCACTTGGTGCTTCATTTTGAGTAAATAAAATTTACCCTTTATCAATCAAAGAAAAATACCACTGGCTATTTATTCCCCTCTTAAACCTTTTCCCAATAAAAAGCGTGGTATAACATCGGCCTTGCCCCGCCGCTCGCCCCACCTGGGCCCCTAGCTCCTATTTTGACTTTTCTAAAAAAAACTCCTGTTTGACTACTCGTCGATTCTAAACTTTCTTTTTTCCTTTTTTGACTAGTCGTCTTGTGGCACCTTGATCTAGCAGGATTCTATCCACTCTTCTGATCTTCTGATTCTATCCACTCTTCTGATCTTCTCCCGCGCCCGCAGGTGGTTGACTAGTTAAAACGACAGACAGATCCTTCATTCTCTCGCAGGTTGGTTGCAAGAAGAGGCGCCACCATAAGAGAGTGACATTTGTTCCAAAAAAACAAACAAACCATAAGACAGTGACATCCTAATCCTTATTACCTCTCCAGAGAAACCGAACGGGAGGACTAATAACATCCTTGCAGCTACCGATCTGTCCGATCATGGGGACGAGGCGTGCCGCCCTCTGCTTCCTTCTGCTCCTCGTGATCTTCCTACACGGAAACCCTACACTCGTTTCGGCGGACGGTTCGTAGTCTCCGAATCCCATTGATTTCACTGTGTTACATTACATATGGCCATTTCCTCTTCTGCTGGTTTCAGTATGATGAGATCGTGTGAGGCTATACAAGTCACCTATTACTGATGGATGCGTGGACGATCTGTAAATGTGTGCCCGTGTTCTTCAGACGCGGAGGTGTGCAAGTACAGGAATCCGTACGTGCCCTTCTGCCATGGCTGGAGCTGCAAGGCGGAGTGCTGGGTCGAGGCCAAAATCTTCAACGCCCGTCTACAGGAGTACAGGTGCATCAGGGGCGGCATCAAGGGCACCTGCTACTGCCTCTTCTGCGGGAACCACATGAGGTTCCTCCACCTCCACTGAACACAAACATCCTACGACGATCGTCTCGATATTCGCTTCTCCAGTACGTAGGAATTACCCACTAGACATTTCTCACGATAATCCCTTGTCTCATAAACCAATTACAACCAGTTTATTAAGGTAGCAGCAGATGTAGTACGTACACTAGTTGAGAACCTAAGATATAGTTACTCATAGCAGGTTGGAGATTGAATTCTCTTTTTATTTTTGGCTTCCTAGATGGCTACTACGACTGTGTAATTTCTTGCTTCAATTAATATCATGGATTCTAACAATAAATGTAATTACATGATGGTATCTGCCTAACCGAAATGCTTGAGAGATTCATGGTCGCAAGTGGATGAACTAACAGGTTTCCGCTGGAGTAGGTACATGGAATTACGGATGTCGGTATGTCACATCATAAAAAAAAAAGATTAATGTCGATTCAGATTAATCATGTGTGCTTATTGTTTTCCCTCAAAATTACTAACAAATGTTTCAAGTCCATACACTCAAAAGAAAAATCTGATGGACTTTCTAGATCTCGAAAATGATGAAGTATAGTATGCAGATGAACAATCCTATGTGTAAAATTTAAATCCTCGATCAGACATTTCTGGAATCCAAAAAATGTTTCATAGCCCAGAAGTTAGGGCATCTACAACCGAGAGCGGCGATAGAGCGGACGAGCTCGCCTGCTCTCGCTAGGTGTACCAATGGGACAAGGACGCGTCGGTTCGTATGTTAAATGTGATGTAGTTCAACTGCACCATACGGTGCCGTGGCTGACGGTGGATAACGTTTGGCGACCATGCGGCCCGTCACACAAACGGCGGTTTCGTAACTGACTAGATAGGAAACGCGCCTTGGCGCGTGGTGCCTGGCTCAACCCATTATCCAAGTGTATAAACAAAGTATATATTACTACGAGAAAAGTTTTCGAGAATGGATCAGTTTAATACATAGAGCGGAAAGTTGCCTTTATAGATAACATGGTTGTGTCCAATACATGGCATATGCCCAGGCAACACTAAACGGGCAGTGCAATCAGTCACACCAAATGCTCAGCAGCATTTTGGCACCAAAAATAAACCAACATGATAGCGCACACATAATATATATTTCAGAGGTAACAAATGGCACACATAATATAGATAACTGAACCATCATATGAATTTCTAATAGTAAGATGCTTGTGATAGTAATGGTCCAGTGGTGATAGACGATTCGGATGACATGTCTTCCAAATGCCGAGGTCACAGAAATTGTAACATGGATAGAAACGATATGTACTGTCCATCTACAACATATGTCAATAGCAGTGTATCATATAACTTTGTCTGAACATCTCGCTCGCTCGGGTGTTGTGACAAACGACCTGCTGATGGTGATCACGTGCTCGCCCCATCTCACCGATGTGGTAGGCCATGGCGAGCAAGCCTTGCCAGACTTGCTCGGGTGTTGTGATGTGAGGACCTGCTGATGGACATATCATGTCAGCAAAAGAATTCAGTGTGTTTTATTTATAGTGAGAATATAATTCACGCATCGACCTTCTCATAGCTTATTAGTACGCTCCACATGCCATCCTAACAATCATCCTCGCCGCCATAAATAAGTGGATCTCACCATTGCACTATGTCCGGCATCAAGGATCTATTTTTTTGAAACATCTCAATGTACACCTAGCATCAATTGGCCCAATAGTAGTGCTGCAAATAAAATGTGGCACTGTTAGAGCATGCCCCTATTTTTTACTCTAGCCAACAAATGAGAAAATATGATAGTTAATGTAGTCTTAGAGCTTAGATTAAAGCAGATTTTATTTTAGTACATAACCATAATATGGTAGTTCGTGCCAGAGTCTAATTCAGTCACCCAATGACAATTGATATTTATAGAGAACCACAATATTTCAATAATATAAGTACTTTGACTAACGATGAAGATTACAGTTACAGCCATACCATTCTGAAAACCCATATAGACTAAAATATTTTAGTAGTGCGAGCAACACAGGTGGCAAAAAATCTGGAATGAGATGGCTACATAGTACTCCAATTTTTTTGAGTAGTGAATAGAAAAGACCACATTACATGAAGACAGAGAAGGATGGAAACACATTTGTAAATTGGCAAACAAATCTTAGAGGCATACCCTTAATATTATCAATCAAAAGGTACATGGAACTAAAACTATACAAGAACATTTATATCCTAAGAGCTAGTTTCAGTTCCCATTAGATCTGAAACTCAACCAAACGCGAGATGCATGTCCAGAACAGCAAGCAGACTAACCAGATGTTTTCCCCTGCATTTCAATCGTTAAGGAGTAGGTATGCCTTTCTCCTCTCCGACAGATGGTGATGCGTCCCCAACATTGCGAGCCTCCTCGTTGCTGGCCTGCGTCGCTGCAAAGGAGTGCTGGCAGCGGCTATACCTCTTGTTGATTGCTGAGGAGCGGTGGCTGCCAAAGTCCAGCTGCGAGACGACAAACGAATCAGGAAAAGACACACAACAGACAGCTAGGAGATTACCGGACAAGAGCAGAGGAAAGACTACATGCAATTGTGAATAATTAGTAAGGTTGTTCCAGATTCACAGAGACATGAAAAACTGGTACAGTAGTTTCTGATTTTCAGAAGACCTTGGTTATTTTCAGCTTTACATTACCCAGGAAACCTACATGTACCTATTCTATGGGCAACCAATAATAATACATAGTACTATATATCCATTTCCAGCTTTGTACAGAAACATCAGAACCATTGAATAAATACTAATGCCACATACAATAAAGCATAGAAGATATAATAGACGACTGAAGCATTTTTCATGCTTGCCTTACCCTTGATACCACAAAAGCAGTCTTAAGCCCGAGCATATCAACAAAGGACTCGCAAAGAAGGTGGGAACCTCACCATGGCAAAGCTATCACATTTCTACTGCTTCATGGTGATGAACTGGTGATTATGAGCTCCATACTCACCGTCACCCCGCCTTGATAATCTCCTTGTTATCCACAGCATGGCACCTCGCATCAAAGAAATAATTTTAGAACCTGTAAAACCATATTTGGAACTAAGGAGACCTAACATTTTGTAAGATCGGAGTCGTTGAGAGCAAGTTTACTATCATAGCGACTGAAACTATATGCAAATGTGCAGGGAAACATCGGTTGTCTCCTAAATTGGCTAAAGCTAAAAGGAATAATCCAAACTTGTCCATGAGCAAAAACAAATAACTCTAAATCTATTGCTGAAAATATTATAGAAAATCATGAAGATTAACAATACTGATATGAAAAATCATGGTTAAGTAACCAGCAAAAGAAGAATGAACCTTTTGGAATTTTAAAGTAGCAAGACATGAAAAGTTCTTTTTTTGCCTTCAATATCACACACAATAGGGGAGGTAGCTGCAGTTTTATTGCACAGTGGGCTCAGATTCGCCTTTCGTCGATCATATAACCTACCCCCATCATCTCTTATCACCATATCAATCTGTTTATACAGTAGAGCTGCCCTGGTTATCACTCAACAAGAATGACCATCCAAGGACAACAACAAGTATCACAGGATCAAAAAGGTTCTAGAGACAAGGGGGAGGATCCAACTTGGTATCCACAGGTTAATCATCATCGCCCTAGCACGAACACCACTGATCAATTTAGCAAATCTAGGAGCATAGCTATAGGAACAGGGCACCCAAATGTAAACCAGGGCACCACAAGAGCTCCTACGATAGCAACTGAACATGAACAGCAGCCTGCAAACCCCTAGAATAGCATGGATCCACAACTACAAAGCTCAAGTAGGAACCGATGCAAGAGTAGGGCATAGAGCAACAACCAGATGAACACCACATCAACACAGCCACGACCCCCACCGCATAGCCACACGGGCCAACCACAGCCCACCACGCACGAGGCCTGGACACGCAAAGTCGAAAAAGCCCTCAACGGGGGGCAGTATTCCCGTGCGGAGGCACGGGATATTTCTGCCAGCGCGCGCGGCACGGGACGTATACAGGCGCACCCGCACACCCGCTCGCTGACGATCGGGGCCCACCAAATGGGACCCCACAAATCAGTGAGATGCGGCCAGGCAGACGGGGCGGGGTCGTGCGGGATTCGAGCGTGCTACAGGGGGTGTGGGTTTCGATCCGACGGACAAGGTCACTCCAGGGGTCGATCCGACGGCCAGAAATCAATCAAGCAACTCGATCGGACGGCCAGGAATCACAAATCGCTGAGGAGCCAGGGGTTCCGAGCGGTCTCGTTTTTCTGGATGGAAGTGGGCTCAGATTCGGCTTTCCTCGATCATATAACCTACCCCCGTCATCTCTAATCGCCAGATCAATCTGTTCATACAGTGGAGCTACCCTGGTTATCACTCAACAAGGATGACCATCCAAGGGCAGAACAACAAGTATCACATGATCAAAAAGGATTCTAGAGACAAGAGGGAGGATCCAACTTGATACCCACAGGTACCTCGATTGCTCAAAGGCACACTTATTTCAGCCGTTAATCATCATCGCCCTAGCACGCACGCCACTTATCAATTTAGCATGCATCCACAACTACAGAGCTCAAGTAGGGACCAATGCATGAGTAGGGCATAGAGCATCAACCAGACGAGCACCACATCAATATAGCCATGGCCATGTCCAATACAGTAGCCGAAGCAGATGAGCAGGAGGAAGATGGAGCTCACTGTGGGAGGTTGTAGCCGAGGCAGTACTCAGTGGGCACCGGGGTTGCGCCTGAACGCCCGTCTTGCCAATGCCCACCCGCCCACACTCGGTCCTCTTGCTAGGGACACTGCATAGCAGGAAACACATAAACTTGATCACACAAATCTTAATCAAGTTTCTTCTTGCAAAATAAAGGAGCATAGTAATATGGTAAAAAAAGGTAGTTTGTTGTATTATGATATGACAAGTTGACAATAATGGGATTGTGTAGCTTTAGAGCATCAGAAGACACTTTTATAGAATATAAGAAATAAACAATAAATATTATCTAATTTGTTGGTAACTGAACCATCCAATGCAGCATAACAACCCAACTAAATGTCAAGTATAGATGATGTTGCGATAGTTGAGGTGTTCACAACCCAACTAACTACAATAACCTAGGCGAGGCCGATATTTTTCCCTACACATCTTAGTATACAATAACCTAGCAGAAGACAATCTAGTATCAAGTCAATGCCTTCCATAACTATCCTATCGAAAGAAAAGAATACAAGGCCAAAGAGTATTGCACTACCAGAAGCGATTGCAAGAACAAAGCTTGAACCCTTCCTGGATCCAGCGGGGGTTGCAAGAACAATAGCAATGCTGCTAGCCTGAGCAGACTTGGCAACCGATGCAACAGATTCACCAGCGTAGATGCCAAACGGTTTAAGTGACACCTTGCTTGTTTAATTAGTGAGCCACTAATTATTCAGCAACTGAGAAGTAGATACACACAATTGGCTTAAACCCTTTAAACAAACCTAGGTGTCACTTAGTCAGATCAAAACAACCAGAACCAAATGCACCAAAAACCTGAAGTAGATAATAATATAGTTAATCTGCCAGGACCTAACACTAGAGCCTGACAATCTTGATATGCCACATGTTTGGACACCTTCATATCATCTAGTATAATATGCAGTCCATAAGGGCTTCAGTTTGGAACAAAAAAAATTGGCACTATGCGGTGAACTAAATATCTAAATGAATATAAAGAAAGTAGATGCCTTCATCTCCCACAAGATCCATCTATTCATCCAAAAAATATGAATCCATCTAATTATCGTATGACCCACGTGATACGTCTCCAACGTATCTATAATTTTTGATTGTTCCATGCTATTATATTGCCCATTTTGGATGTTTATGGGCTTTATTTTACATATTTATATCATTTTTGGGACTAACCTACTAACCGGAGGCCCAGCCCATATTGCTGTTTTTTTTGCCTATTTCAGTATTTCAAAGAAAAGGAATATCAAACAGAGTCCAAACGGAATGAAACCTTCGGGAGTGTTATTTTTGGAACAAATCTGATCCGGAGAGCTTGGAGTGCAAGTCAAGAAGCTCCCGAGGCTCCCACGAGATAGGAGGGTGCGTCCCCCTTGTAGGGCGCGCCCCCTGTCTCGTGGGCCCCACGGGCGTCCACCGACGTACTTCTTCCTCCTATATATATCTACGGACCCCGAAAACATCTAGCAGCACCACGAAACACAATTTCCACCGCCGTAACCTTCTGTATCCACGAGATCCAATCTTGGAGCCTTCACCGACACTCTGCCGGAGGGGGAATCGACCACGGAGGGCTTCTACATCAACACCATAGCCCCTCCGATGAGTTGTGAGTAGTTTACCACAGACCTACGGGTCCATAGTTATTAGCTAGATGGCTTCTTCTCTCTTTTTGGATCTCAATACAATGTTCTCCCCCTCTCTTGTGGAGATCTATTCGATGTAATCTCTTTTTGCGGTGTGTTTGTCGAGATCCGATGAATTGCGGGTTTATGATCAAGTTTATCTATGAATAATATTGGAATCTTCTCTGAATTCTTTTATGTATGATTGAGTTATCTTTGCAAGTCTCTTCGAATTATCAGTTTGGTTTGGCCTACTAGATTGATCTTTCTTGCCATGGGAGAAGTGTTTAGCTTTGGGTTCAATCTTGCAGTGTTCTTACCCAGTGACAGAAAGGGTTGCAAGACACATATTGTATGGTTGCCATCGAAGATAACAAGATGGGGTTTATATCATATTGCATGTGTTTATCCCTCTACATCATGTCATCTTGCTTAAGGCGTTACTCTGTTCTTATGATCTTAATACTCTAGATGCAGGCAGGAGTCGGTCGATGTGTGGAGTAATAGTAGTAGATGCAGGCAGGAGTCGGTCTACTTGTTATGGATGTGATGCCTATATACATGATCATGCCTAGATAATCTCATAACTATGTGCTTTTCTATCAATTGCTCGACAATAATTTGTTCACCCACCGTAATATTTATGCTATCTCGAGAGAAGCCTCTAGTGAAACCTATGGCCCCCGGGTCTATCCCTTATCATATTTGCTTTCAATCTATCTTTATTTGCATCTTTACTTTTTGCACATATATTACAAAATACCAAAAATATATTATTATATCTCTATTAGATCTCACTTTCACAAGAGGCCGTGAATGGACTGACAACCCCTTTATTGCGTTGGTTGCGAGTTCTCAGTTTGTTTGTGTAGGTGCATGGGACTTTTGAGGAGCCTCCTACTGGATTGATACCTTGGTTCTCAAAACCGAGGGAAATACTTACGCTACACTTTGCTGCATCACCCTCTCCTCTTCAAGGAAAACCAACGCAAGCTCAAGACGTAGCAAGAAGGATTTCTGGCGCCGTTGCCGGGGAGGTCTTCGCTCAAGTCAAGACATACCAAGTACCCATCACAAATCCATCTCCCTCGCATTTACATTATTTGCCTCTAGTTTTCCTCTCCCCCACTTCACCCTTACCGTTTTATTCGCCCTCTCTTTCCCAATCTCCTCCTCTCTTTTTCGCTTGCCTTCTTTTGTGTGCTTATTTGCTTGTTTGACCTTATGGTCGAGCCTAAGGGTCCTGACCACCTTCTTAGAAGGATGGATGAGATTGAATCAAATATTAGAAGCTTTATGAATTTGCAATTTGAGCATAATAATTTCTTTAGAAAAGAGCTTAAGGAACAAAAAAGTTTTTTGGGGTTTATGAACAAACAGCTTGATGATATGAATAAAGAATTCTATGGTGTTAACGCTCAAATTACCCGGCTTGAAAATGCTATAGCTAAAATTTCTGACAAGCAAGCCACCTTAGTCAATAAGATGGCCGCTAAACCAGAAAAATTACATGAAAATAATGATGAGGATCTTAAAGTTATTGATGTGTCTCCGATTAGATCTATGTTTTGCAATATGAATTTTGATGATTATGGGAGTGATAATGAATCAACTTTGCCTAGAAGGCGTCCCAAAAATTTGGAATCTTTAGATCTTGATGTTAAATTTGGTAAAAGAGAGATTGGAGAATCCTCAACTAATAATATTGAACCTGCTATCTCGGATTTCAAGGAATTTGATTATGATAATTGCTCTTTAAAAGGTTGTATTTCCTCGTTGCAATTCATTGTTAATTCTCCTCATGCTTATAGTCAAAATAAAGCTTTTACCAAACATATCGTTGATGCCTTGTTGCAATCTTATGATGAAAAACTGAATTTGGAAGTTTCTATACCTAGAAAACTTAATGATGAGTGGGAACCTACTATAAAGATTAGAATTAAAAATTATGAGTGTTTTGCTTTGTGTGATTTGGGTGCTAGTGTTTCCACGATTCCGAGAGCTTTATGTGATATTCTAGGTTTCCATGATCTTGATGATTGCTCTTTAAATTTGCACCTTGCGGATTCCACCATTAAAAAGCCTATGGGAAGGATCAATGATGTTCTTATTGTTGCAAATAGAAATTTGGTGCCCGTAGATTTTATCGTTCTTGATATAGATTGCAATCTTTCTTGCCCTATTATTCTTGGTAGACCTTTCCTTAGAACGATTGGTGTGATTATTGATATGAAGGAAGGGAACATTAGATTCCAATTTCCTTTAAAGAAAGGCATGGAGCAATTTCCAAGAAAGAAAGTCAAATTACCTTATGAATCTATCATGCATGCTACTTATGATTCTAGTGCCAAAGATGGCTCTAGTTAAATCTATCATTGCTTTTTGTGCCTAGCTAGGGGCGTTAAACGATAGCGCTAGTTGGGAGGCAACCCAATTTTTCTTTATGTTTTTTGTTTTTGCTCCTTTTTAGGAATAAATCTTGCATCTACTCTCTGTTTAGATGTGTTTTTATCTTTTAGTTAGTGTTTGTGCCAAGTAGAACCTATAGGATAACCTACGATGATAGTTGAGTTGATTCTGCTAAAAAACAGAAACTTTACACGCACGAATATAATTTTGTTAAATCACAAGAACGTGATTTTGCGTTCATTCTTTTTGATGCTGTTCACTAGACAAATTGTCCAGGACTCCTATTTTGGTAGGATTTTTAGAGTTCCAGAAGTTTGCGTTAGTTACAGATTGCTACAAACTGTTCTGTTTTTGACAGCTTCTGTTTTCCGTCTGTTGTTTGCTTATTTCAATGCATCTATGGCTAGTAATTCAGTCTATGAACCATAAAGAAGTTGGAATACAGTAGGTTTAACACCAAAATAAATAAAGAATGAGTTCATTGCAGTACCTTATGTGATAGTTTTGTTTTCTTTCACTAACGGAGCTTATAAGATTTCCTGTTGAGTTTTGTGTTGTGAAGTTTTCAAGTTTTGGGTAAAGCTTTTATGGACTATGGAATAAAGGGTGGCAAGAGACTAAGCTTGGGGATGCCCATGGCACCCCAAGATATTCAAGAATAGCCAAAAGCCTAAGCTTGGGGATGTCCCGGGAAGGCATCCCCTCTTTCGTCTTCGTGCAATTGTAACTTTACTTGGAGCTATATTTTTATTCGCCACATAATATGTGTTTTGCTTGGAGCGTCGTGTATTATATTAGTCTTTGCTTGTTAGTTTACCACAATCATCCTTGCTATACACACCTTTTGGGAGAAGCCTATTTGATTAGAATTTGCTAGAATACTCTATGTGCTTCACTTATATCTTTGAGCTTGATAGTTTTTGCTCTAGTGCTTCACTTATATCTTTTAGAGCACGGTGGTGTCTTAATTTTGAAGAAATTGCTAGTCTCACATGCTTCACTTATATTATTTTGAGAGTCTTTTAGAACAGCATGGTATTTGCTATTATCATGAAGTTGGTCCTAGAATGATGAGCATCCAAGTTGGGTATAATAAAAAACTATCATAGGAAGTGAATTGGATGCTATGATCAACTTGATACTTGATAATTGTTTTGAGATATGGATGTAGTGATATTAAAGTCATGCTAGATGGGTGATTATGAATTTAAAGAATGCTTGTGTTGAAGTTTGTGATTCCCGTAGCATGCACGTATGGTGAACCGCTTTGTGATGAAGTTGGAGCACGATTTTATTTATTGATTGTCTTCCTTATGAGTGGCGGTCGGGGACGAGCGATGGTTTTTTCCTACCAATCTATCCCCCTAGGAGCATGCGCGTAGTGCTTTGGTTTTTGATGACTTCTAAATTTTTGCAATAAGTACATGAGTTCTCTTGATTAATGTTGAGTCCATGGATTATACGCACCCTTTCACCCTTCCACCATTGCTAGCCTCTCTTGTGTCGCGCAATTTTCGCCGGTACCATACACCCACCATACCCCTTCCTCAAAACAGCCACCGTACCTACCTATTATGGCATTTCCATAGCCATTCCGAGATATATTGCCATGCAACTTTCCATCGTTCCGTTCATATGACACACATTACTTTTGTCATATTGCTCTTTGCATGATCATGTAGTTGACATCGTATTTGTGGCAAGGCCACCTTCATAATTTTCATACATGTCACTCTTGATTCATTGCATATCTCGGTATACCGCCGGAGGCATTCATATAGAGTCATATCTTGTTCTAGCTTTGAGTTGTAATTCTTGAGTTGTAAATTAATAAAAGTGTGATGATCTTCATTGTTAGAGCATTGTCCTAGTGAGGAAATGATGATGAAGGCTATGATTCCCCCACAAGTCGGGATGAGACTTCGGACTTTACAAAAAGAAAAAAAAGAGAAAAAAAAGTGAAAGGCCAAAAAGAAAAAAAAGAAGGCCAAAGAAAAAAAAAGAAAAAGGAAAAGTAAAAATATAATGAGAGAAAAAGAGAGAAAGGACAACGCTACTATCTCTTTTCCACACTTGTGCTTCAAAATAGCACCATGATCTTCATGATAGAGAGTCTCATATGTTGTCACTTTCATATACTAGTGGGAATTTTTCATTATAGAACTTGGTGAAGGAAATATGCCCTAGAGGCAATAATAAAGTTATTATTTATTTCCTTATTTCATGATAAATGTTTATTATTCATGCTAGAATTGTATTAACCGGAAACATGATACATGTGTGAATACATAGACAAACATAAAGTCACTAGTATGCCTCTACTTGACTAGCTCATTAATCAAAGATGGTTATGTTTCCTAACCATAGACATGTGTTGTCATTTGATTAATGGGATCACATCATTAGGATAATGATGTGATTGACATGACCCATTCCGTTAGCCTAGCACTTGATCGTTTAGTATATTGCTATTGCTTTCTTCATGACTTATACAAAGTTCCTGCAACTATGAGATTGTGCAACTCCCGTTTACCGGAGGAACACTTTGGGTACTACCAAACGTCACAACGTAACTGGGTGATTATAAAGGAGTACTACAGGTGTCTCCGAAGGTACATGTTGAGTTGGCGTATTTCGAGATTAGGTTTTGTCACTCCGATTGTCGGAGAGGTATCTCCGGGCCCTCTCGGTAATGCACATCACTATAAGCCTTGCAAGCAATGTGACCAATGAGTTGGTTACGGGATGATGCATTATGTAACGAGTAAAGAGACTTTCCGGTAACGAGATTGAACTAGGTATTGGATACCGACGATCAAATCTCGGGCAAGTAACATACCGATGACAAAGGGAACAACGTATGTTGTTATGCGGTTTGACCGATAAAAATCTTCGTAGAATATGTAGGAGCCAATATGGGCATCCAGGTTCCGCTATTGGTTATTGACCAAGAATAGTTCTAGGACATGTCTACATAGTTCTCGAACCCGTAGGGTCCGCACGCTTAAGGTTTTGATGACAGTTATATTATGAGTTTATGAGTTTTTATGTACCGAAGGAGTTCGGAGTCCCGGATGAGATCGGGGACATGACGAGGAGTCTCGAAATGGTCGAGACGTAAAGATCGATATATTGGACGACTATATTCGGAGTTCGGAAAGGTTCCAAGTGATTCGGGTATTTTTCGGAGTACCGGAGAGTTATGGGAATTCGCCGGGGAGTATATGGGCATTATTGGGCCATACGGGAATAGAGGAGAGAGGCCGAAAGGAAGGAGGCGCGCAGCCCCCCTCTGGTCCGAATTGGACAAGGGGTGCAGCCCCCTTTTCCTTCCTCCTCTCCCCCTCTTTCCTTCTCTCCTACTCCAACAAGGAAGGGGGGGGAGTCCTACTCCCGGTGGGAGGAGGACTCCTCCTGGCGCACCCCTCCTGGCCGGCCGCACCTTCCCCCTCCCTCCTTTATATACGGGGGCAGGGGGGCACCTCTAGGCACAACAACACAAGTTGATCTACAGATCGTTCCTTAGCCGTGTGCGGTGCCCCCCTCCACCATATTCCACCTCGGTCATATCGTCGCGGAGTTTAGGCGAAGCCCTGCGCCGGTAGAACATCATCATCGTCACCACGCTGTCGTGCTGACGGAACTCATCACCGTAGCTTTGCTGGATCGGAGCCCGGGGATCGTCATCGAGCTGAACGTGTGCTGAACTCGGAGGTGTCGTACGTTCGGTGCTTGGATCGGTCGGATCGTGAAGACGTACGACTACATCAACCGCGTTGTCATAACGCTTCCGCTTACGGTCTACGAGGGTACGTGGACGAACATACTCCCCTCTCGTTGCTATGCATCACCATGATCCTGCGTGTGCGTAGGAAATTTTTTGAAATTACTACGTTCCCCAACAGTGGCATCCGAGCCAAGTTTTATGCGTTGATGTTATATGCACGAGTAGAACACAAGTGAGTTGTGGACGATAGAAGTCATACTGCTTACCAGCATGTCATACTTTGGTTCGGCGGTGTTGTGAGATGAAGCGGCCTGGACTGACATTACGCGTACGCTTACGCGAGACTGGTTTCACCGTTGCGAGCATTCGTGCTTAAAGGTGGCTGGCGGGTGTCTGTCTCTCTCACTTTAGCTGAATCGAGTGTGGCTACGCCCGGTCCTTGCGAAGGTTAAAACATCACCAACTTGACAAACTATCGTTGTGGTTTTTATGTGTAGGTAAGAATGGTTCTTGCTAAAAGCCCATAGCAGCCACGTAAAATTTGCAACAACAAAGTAGAGGACGTCTAACTTGTTTTTGCAGGGCATGTTGTGATGTGATATGGTCAAGACGTGATGCTATATTTTATTGTATGAGATGATCATGTTTTGTAACCGAAGTTATCGGCAACTGGCAGGAGCCATATGGTTGTCGCTTTATTGTATGAAATGCAAACGCCCTGTAATTGCTTTACTTTATCACTAAGCGGTAGCGATAGTCGTAGAAGCAATAGTTGGCGAGACGACAATGATGCTACGATGAAGATCAAGGTGTCGCGCCGGTGACGATGGTGATCATGATGGTGCTTCGGAGATGGAGATCACAAGCACAAGATGATGATGGCCATATCATATCACTTATATTGATTGCATGTGATGTTTATCCTTTATGCATCTTATCTTGCTTTGATTGACGGTAGCATTTTAAGATGATCTCTCACTAAAATTATCAAGAAGTGTTCTCCCTGAGTATGCACCATTGCCAAAGTTCGTCGTGCCCAGACACCATGTGATGATCAGGTGTGATAAGCTCTACATCCATCTACAATGGGTGCAAGCCAGTTTTGCACACGCAGAATACTCAGGTTAAACTTGACGAGCCTAGCATATGCAGATATGGCCTCGGAACACGGAGACCGAAAGGTCGAGCGTGAATCATATAGTAGATATGATCAACATAGTGATGTTCACCATTGAAAACTACTCCATCTCACGTGATGATCGGTTATGGTTTAGTTGATTTGGATCACGTGATCACTTAGATGACTAGAGAGATGTCTGTCTAAGTGGGAGTTCTTAAGTAATATGATTAATTGAAGTTAAATTTATCATGAACTTAGTCCTGGTAGTATTTTGCAAATTATGTTGTAGATCAATGGCTTGCGTTGTTGCTTTCATATGTTTATTTTGATATGTTCCTAGAGAAAATTGTGTTGAAAGATGTTAGTAGCAATGATGCGGATTGGATCCGTGATCTGAGGTTTATCCTCATTGCTGCACAGAAGAATTATGTCCTTAATGCACCGCTAGGTGACAGACCTATTACAGGAGCAGACGCAGACGTTATGAACGTTTGGCTAGCTCAATATGATGACTACTTGATAGTTTAGTGCACCATGCTTAACGGCTTAGAATCGGGACTTCAAAGATGTTTTGAACGTCATGGACCATATGAGATATTCCAGGAATTGAAGTTAATATTTCAAGCAAATACCCGAGTTGAGAGATATGAAGTCTCCAACAAGTTCTATAGCTAAAAGATGAAGGAGAATCTCTCAACTAGTGAGCATGTGCTCAGATTGTCTGGGTACTACAATCGCTTGAATCAAGTGGGAGTTAATCTTCCAGATAAGATAGTGATTGACAGAGTTCTCTAGTCACCATCACCAAGTCAGTAGAACTTTGTGATGAACTACAATATGCAAGGGATGACGAAAACAATTCCCGAGCTCTTCGTGATGTTGAAATCGACGAAGGTAGAAATCAAGAAAGAGCATCAAGTGTTGATGATTGACAAGACCACTAGTTTCAAGAAAAGGGCAAAGGGAAAGAAAGGGAACTTCGACTAGAATGACAAGCAAGTTGTCACTCCCACGAAGAAGCCCAAAGCTGAACCAAAGCCTGAAACTGAGTGCTTACATTGCAAAGGAAATGGTCACTGGAAGCGGAAATGCCCTGAATATTTGGTGGATAAGAAGGATGGCAAAGTGAACAAGGGTATATTTGATATACAGGTTATTGATGTGTGCCTTACTAGTGTTTATAGTAGCTCCTGAGTATTTGATACTTGTTCGGTTGCTAAGATTAGTAACTCGAAATAGGAGTTACAGAATAAACAGAGACTAGTTGAAGGGGAAGTGACGATGAGTGTTGGAAGTAGTTCCAAGATTGATATGATCATCATCGCACACTCCCTATACTTTTGGGATTAGTGTTAAACCTAAATAAATGTTATTTGGCATTTGCGTTGAGCATGAACATGATTTGATCGTGTTTATTGCGATACGGTTATTCATTTAAAGTTAGAGAATAATTGTTATTCTGTTTACATGAATAAGACCTTCAATGGTTATACACCCAATGAAAATAGTTTGTTGGATCTCGATCGTAGGATACACATATTCATAATATTGATGCCAAAAGATGCAAAGTTGATAATGATAGTGTAACTTATTTGTGGCACTGCCGTTTGGGTCATATCGGTGTAAAGCGCATGAAGAAACTGCATAAAGATGGATTTTCGGAATCACTTGGTTATGAATCATTTGATGCTTGCGAACCGTGCCTTTTGGGCAAGATGACTAAAACTCCGTTCTCCGGAACAATGGAACGAGCTACTGACTTATTGGAAACAATACATACCGATGTATGCGGTCCAATGAGTGTTGATGCCCGTGGCAAGTATCGTTATTTTCTGACCTTCACAAAATGATTTGAGCAGAAATGGGTATATCTACTTGATGAAACATAAGTCTGAAATAGTTAAAAGGTTCAAAGAATTTCAGAGTGAAGTGGAAGAATCATCATAACAAGAAAATAAAGTTTCTGCGATCTGATCGCGGAGACGAATATTTGAGTTACGAGTTTGGTCTTCAATTAAAACAATGTGGAATAGTTTCACAAACTCATGCCACCTGGAACACCACAACTTAATGGTGTGTCCGAACGTCGTAATCGTACTTTACTAGATATGGTGCGATCTATGATGTCTCTTATCAGTTTACCACTATCGTTTTGGGGTTATGCATTAGAGACAGATGCATTCACATTTAATAGGGCACCATCGAAATCCATTGAGACGACACCGTATGAACTATGGTTTAGCAGTAAACCTAAGCTGTCGTTTCTTAAAGTTTGGAGTTGCGATGCTTATATGAAAAAGGTTTTCAACCTTATAAGCTCGAACCCAAATCAGAGAAGTGTGTCTTCATAGAATACCCAAAGGTAACTATTGGGTACTCCTTCTATCACAAATCCAAAGGCAAAACATTCGTTGCTAAGAATGGATCCTTTCTAGAGAAGGAGTTTCTCTCGAAAGAAGTGAGTGGGAGGAAAGTAGAACTTAATGAGGTAATTGTACCTTCTCCCAAATTGAAAGTAGTTCATCACAGAAATCTGTTCCTGTGACTACTACACCAATTAGTGAGGAAGTTAATGATGATGATCATGAAACTTTAGATTAAGTTACTACAGAATATCGTAGGTCTTACAGAGTAAGATCCGCACCAGAGTGGTACGGTAATCCTGTTCTGGAAGTTATGTTACTAGACCATGACGAACCTATGAACTATGAGGAAGCGATGATGAGCCCAGATTCCACGAAATGGCTTGAGGCCATAAAATCTGAGATGAGATCCATCTATGAGAACATAGTATGGACTTTGATTGACTTGCTCGATGATCAGCAAGCCATGTTAAATAAATGGATTTTCAAGAGGAAGACGGACACTGATAGTAGTGTTACTATCTACTAAAGCTCGACTTGTTGCAAAAGGTTTTCGACAAGTTCAAGGTGTTGAATACGATGAGATTTTCTCACTCGTATCGATGCTTAAGTCTGTCTGAATCATGTTAGCAATTGCCGCATTTTATGAAATCTGGCAAATGGATAAACAAAACTGCATCCCTTAATGGTTTTCTTAAAGAAGAGTTGTATATGATGCAACCAGAAGGTTTTGTCAATCCTAAAGGTGCTAACAAATTGTGCAAGCTCTAGCGATCCATCTATGGACTGGTGCAAGCATCTCGGAGTTGGAATATATGCTTTGATGAGTTCATCAAAGCATATGGTTTTATACAGATTTTTGAAGAAGCCTGTATTTATAAGAAAGTGAGTGGGAGCTCTGTAGCATTTCTAATATTATATGTGGATGACATATTGTTAATTGGAAATGATATGGAAATTCTGGATAGCATGAAAGGATACTTGAATAAGAGTTTTTCAAAGCAAGACCTCGGTGAAGCTGCTTACACATTGAGCATCAAGATCTATATAGATAGATCAAGACGCTTGATAAGATTTTTCAATGAGTACATACCTTGATAAATTTTTGAAATAGTTCAAAATGGAACAGTCAAAGAAGGAGTTCTTGCCTGTGTTACAAGGTGTGAAGTTGAGTAAGACTCAAGACCCGACCATTGCAGAAAATAGAAAGAGAATGAAAAGTCATTCCCTATGCCTCAGTCATAGGTTCTATAAAGTATGCTATGCTGTGAACCAGACCTATTGTATACCTTGCTCTGTGTTTGGCAAAGGAATACAATTTTGATCTAATAAGTAGATCACTAGACATGGGTCAAGAATATCCTTAGTGAGGACTAAGGAGATGTTTCTCGATTATGGAGGTGATAAAAGAGCCCGTCATAAAAGTTACAACGATGCAATCTTTTACACCAATCCAGATGACTCTAAGTCTCAATCTGGATACATATTGAAAGTGGGAGCAATTAGCTAGAGTAGCTCCGTGCAGAGCATTGTGGACATAGAATATTTGCGAAATACATACGGCTCTGAATATGACAGACCCGTTGACTAAGCTTCTCTCACGAGCAAAACATGATCATACCTTAGTACTCTTTTGGGTGTTAATCACATAGCGATGTTGTCGGGGAAACTGATCCATGAACACCTATGGGGCCGGCGGACCGGGCCCCTTTCGGTTCGGCGGGGGGCGGAGGTCGCGCGAAGAGCAGATCGAGGCGAGGCACACAAGCAGTTTACCCAGCTTCGGAGCTCTCCGGAGAGATAACACTCCTACTGCTGCTTGTCTGGTTGTATTATCTGGTGTTCTTGCTCTCGAGCGAGAGAGTGTGATGTTCTCTGGGCTACGAATGAATCGAAGCGAACTGTTCGAACCTCCGAACCCCCCCTATGTTGCGCATGGGCCTCCTTTTATACGCTAAAGGGGTCACCGACAGGTGGCAACGCAGAGGAGGGTAAAAACGTAAAAAGCGAGGTAGTTGATATAGTTGCTTGTACAGTGCACCCTACCTAACCCTGACGGCAGGGGACAAGGGCATTAAATGCCCGTCTGAGTCGCCCGAACAGTGCAGAAAAGGACCGTTAGGGGCGCCACCGTTCGCCGCGATGGCGATCTTGTCAGCTTCGCATGCCACTGCGCACCGCTGGCTGCACAGCCTCCCGCCAAGCGCGACCGGAGAAGCCCCCAGAGCGACACGTTGGTGGATGCGCTGGAGCGTGGGCGCAGAGTGGCCGCCTGCCGCGGCAAGCGCCTTGCCGCTGTTGTTATCTTGCCGGGTCCAGAAGCTCGTCGCTCACCGGGCCCCGGGGTACCTTGTTTAGTCTTCCCGGCAAGCTCCTCTTGCCGGGGCCTTGTTGGCTTGCCGGAGCGCGTGGCGCGTCGCGGCAAGTTCCTTGGAGCGCCTTGGTTGGCCTTCCCGGCAAGCTCCTCTTGCCGGGGCCTTGTCTCCTTAGCTTAAATACTTTGTTCTTGGATGGCTCCAAGGGAACCTTGGGGGATCTTGGCGTTCGCCCGGCAAGCCTTTGCCGCGGGGTGCTGCAACTGCCCGTGCACAAGTTCGGGGTACTAGGGTACCCCTATTCTAGTACACCGACAGGAGCCCCCGGGCCTGGGCCAGACACGGTGCCGAGCGCTGTTGGGCCAGGCCCAAGACAGGGCACGGGCACACGCGGGCTGGTCCGCGCCAAATCTTGCTCCGCATCCACCGCGCTCTCTCATAACGGCACGCATTGAATGCGGCATCGTGGGAGAGATCGTGGGTGGTTGTTTATTTGGAAGGCCGAAACGTCCGCCCCGTCCCTCTTTATAAGCAGAGGAAATAGAGGCAGTTCGTTCCCCCTCGCTGGTTGCTGCTACTTCTTCTTCACAAACTCCGCCGCTCTCCCCTTCTTCTCGAAGCCGAGAGAGCAGCGCTCCGCCCCCCATTGCCACCAGCATCACCACGCCGATGACCTTCCCCACCACCTCCGCCATGGCCCCGAAAGCCGACAAGGGAAAGGGTGTGAAGTCGGCCGAGGCGCAGCGGCTCGCGGCGCTGCAGAAGGAGCGGGCGATCTTCACCCCCCATCTCGGCGTGCAGGAGCTGAGGGAGTACTTCTACCTCTTTTGGGCGACGGAGACGCGTGCGCATCCGCGCACGAGGGTACTCCCAGCCGCTGCCTCGGAGTTGGCTCCAAATGGGTACCCGTTCTTCCCGCTATTCTTCTATTGCGGGCTCTGCCCGCCCTTCTCGGAGTTCTTCTGTGACATTATGAACACATATGGCTTCCGCTTCCTTGACTTCACCCCCAACGCTGTCCTGACCATGGCAGTTTTCGCACATTTGTGTGAAAACTTTGTCGGAGTCCACCCTAGTGTTGCCCTTTTCCGCCACTACTTCATACCTCGGGTAGAGAGAGGAGAGCCGCTTGCCGGAGGGATTGCTTGGATCTCGAGAGTCGGCAAGAAGGAGGCGTACTTGGAGGGTGAGCTTCGCAGCAAGTGGGAGGAGTGGAGAGCGGAGTGGTGCTGGATCGTCGAGGAGAATCCGCAGCCCTTCACCGCCGTACGCCAAACTCCAATAGTGTGCGGCAATGACTGGAGCAACGTGGCCCCGGAAGACGAGAGGCTGAAGATCGCCATCACTAGGATTCTTCGCCTCAGGCTTGCCGGGCTCACTGTAGGTGCTGTCGGGGCAGATTTCCTCCGCCGCCGTATTGCCCCCCTGCAGGAGAGGGGGAGGCCCGCCTGGGAATTCAAGAATTCGGCGGACATCATGAGGCTGCGGCCGGGCCTCAACTACAACTTCACCGTCTTGGAGTTGGACGCAATGCTCTTGGAATTATTCAAACGCAACCCCCAGCACCCATTCACACTGCCGAGGGGCGTAGTTCCTTTGTGCAATAACTCTTCGCTTGACCGGATCCGCGCCATGATGCCATTATGCGATTCACACGGCATCGTCCCAACTTGGCAAGAGCCTGCGGATGACGTTGTGCGAGCGTTCTTCGACACCTTGGAGGAAGTGCCGGTCCGCGCTGACGAGCAGAAGAGCCTCACCCGTGACACCACCGACGAGGAGCTACAGCTCATCGCCACTAGGGCGGAAGAGGCTACGGCCGCAGCTGCTGCGGGCGTGTTTGGGTTCACTGTGGAGGAGGCGGAGGCTGCGGAGGCGGCAAACCTTGCCGAGCGCGCGGAGTTCATGGGTGAGGAGGAGCCTGCCGGTTCCGAAGCCGAGCCGAGCGAGGCCGGCGAGGAGGGGGCCGAGCCTTCAGAGAACTTGCCGCAGGCGGAGCCCCCGGCCCCGCCAAGGAGGCGCCCCCGCAGGGCCGGGGACGCAGTGGGGCGGCAGCCGGCTCCACAGCCACCGAGCCGCGCGACGCGCTCTACCGCGGCAAGCAATGTTGCCGCGGGAGCGCCTCACGCAACAGCGGCAACTGGAGCAGGATCTTCCTGGGCCACCGGCACCGCCAAGCGAGCAAGGGATCCTACTCCTCCACCTCGTCGCACCGGAGGAGGGCCGTACTTCGATCTTTCCGCGCTCAGCTCCGACGAGGAGGAAGAAGAGTGAGTTTCTTTGGTGCTCTTATAAACCTTTGATCTTGCTGTTTATATCTTGTATCTGACTTGCTCCAATCTGGACTCCTTTCTTTTCAGAACACTGGCCCAGAGAGCGGCGAAGAGGGCCAAGGCCGCGGTGATCGTCATCGAGGATGACCCCATTGTGTCAGCAGGAGGTGGGTCCAAGACCACCTTGACGGACCCGGCAATCACCCCTCCGAGCAGCCCTCAGCGCAGCCCCCAGCGTAAGTTCATAGTTTAGCCTTCTGCTGTCGGGCGCGCTTGAGTGCTTTTTCCTTTGTTGATATCTTGCTTGTTGACTTATGCAGGAGCAGAGCAGCCTCATCAGGAGCGCACGGAGGCCGGTCCCGAAGTGCCACCTGCTTCGACTGTGCCGCCAAGGGAGGAGTCCCCGGCAAGGGAGCGCTCTCCGGCAAGGGGGACTCTCCGGCAAGGGATGGCACTGCTGATCCTGCGGTGACCGAGGCCGCAACTGAAGATCTTGGCGCAGGTAATCCACTTGCCCAGAAACTTTCCCTTGGGTTCTGCTTCTTCCGTTTTTCCTTTCTTGGATTTTTGATTGATTTTCCTCCCTTCTTCGTTCTTCAGACCCATCTTCGGCTGAGCGAATGGAGACAGAGGGCGCCGGCGAGGAAGGTGCCGGTGCTGATGAGACCGCCGGCAATGAGGCCGCCGGGGCTGCTTCTGCGGAAGCCGGCGAGGGGTCGGGCGATTGCACTGACGACCCTGAGGCCGCAGGAGCGCCGGGCGCTGCGCCGACCGCCGAACCCTCTGCCGCTTCTGCGGAGCCGGGCTGCGAAGAGCCCCAGCCCGGCGCCTACTTGAGGGCCGGTGACAATATCTTCATCAAGCTACCCTGGGGGTCGAGCTCCAGGGCGCCGGTCGAGGGGGAGACTTTTGACGGGGAGGTGCTCGCCTCTGCTGGACTGTCATTGGTTGACGCGCCCGGCAGCAGCAGCGGCGAGCCTGAGGAGGAGCAGCTGCTGCGGAAGCTGCTGTCACTCTACCGCACCCGGCAAGCCAAGCTGGCTTCCCGGGAAGCGCTTGTCGCGAAGGCGGGAGTTGACATGGAGAAGCGCGCGGAGGAGCTCCGGGGATAAAATCAAGAAGCTCTCCGGTCCCTGGCGCAGGAGCGGGAGCGACTCGACGAGGAGCACACGGCCTTTCTTCTCGAGAAGGCCGAGGCTGAGGAGGAACAAAGGCTGGCTGCCGAGAAGCAGTCCGCGCGGGAAGGTGAACTAGTGCAGCGGAAGGCCAACCTCGACAGCTACGAAGAAGAGCTCGCCGAGCGTGAGCGGGCACTTGGCGGGGCGCTCAAGGAGGCAAAGGACGCCGCGGCAACTGCAGAGGCCGCCAAGAAAGAGCTAGAGGAGAAGGTGGCGCAGCTGGAGGCCAACATTAGGAAGAGCGGCGAGGAGCTTGCCGCGCTCAAGCGTGAGTGTGAGAAGGATGATGCCGCCCACGGTGAGCTGCAAGGCCTTCTCGCTGAGAGGGGCAAGGAGCTCAGCGCCGCCAAGGATTCCAAAGCAGACCTGGAGCTGAAGCTGGCCACGCTGACGCAGACGCTGGAGGCCGCCAAGGAGCGGGAGAAGACCTTGTCGGAGAAGGTCAAGGCTGACGCGGCGCTGCTGGAGAGCATTGCAGTTACCCAGAACTCGTTCAGAGACACAGTGGAGCACTGGACCGAGGGTCTGGTGAACATTGCCGCAGTCATCAACGAGGAGCTGGCGCAACTGGGGATGGAGGACTTTGGGTATCCTTCCGACGAGAGTCTTCAACCCAGCGCCAAGCTCAGCCTATTCTTCAAGGGCGTGGCGACGGCACTCCAGCGGCTCCAGGAGAGGATCCCGAAGCAGCTAGCCGACGAGTCGCGCAAAATTTGCGCCAGGGTTCTCCAGAAGGTGCTGATGAAGGTAGCCTTCCGCAATCCAGGCCTCAGCTTCACCAACGTCCTCATGTCCTTGCCGCCTGACGCCGATCTGGATGCACTCTAGGCCCTTGTCGCACCCATTGTGGACAAGGTGAGTGAGATCAAGAGAGTCGAGGGCGGACGCGTAGATTAGGCCGCCCATTTCTTCTTTTTCCTTGTCGCTGCTAATCATGTTATGAAAACAGTCTGTTAGAGCTGCGGCAAGTTATCTTGTAATATAACTTTATTTCTGTTATCAATTGCTATGTTATTTCCTCTACTAGATTCCTTCCTTTGTATGTTTTTACCCTACGCTTCTAGGGAACTTGTCGGCGCAGGCGCCCGAGCCGCGAGCGCTGAGTGCGGAACTTCAGCAGCCTGCTGGCGGCGCTGCTTCCGACAAGAAACCTTGTCGCGACTAGGTGCAGCACGCTTAAGCTGTTGAGCGGACTCGAAACAAAGTAAGGGCGCAACTAGCCACGAGTTGGTTCCTTCGCGCACAGGTTTTCCATACAAAGCAGGGTCTTTCGAGGAAGATAACTCAAAAATTTAAAAAGTGATTGCTCAAACTTTGGCAACTTAGCTTTTCTGTCATTTGCTTCCCGGTAAGGCAAGTCTTTGCTTGAACGACGCCTGGCCCATACCACAATCTTCTCCTTCCCCCCGACAAACTTGTGTGCGAGAGAACCTTCTTTTCCTTTAAAAGAAAAAGAAAGAAGAGAAAATAATAATATGGACCTCTTCGGCTCGTTACTGCTTACCGGATGTAGGTGCTGCACAAAGTGTCAGATAATCGCATGCAAGAAAGGAACTAATGCATGAAATGGACAAGCTGTGCGGAGCACATGGGGTTTTACTTATGCACGGGATCTGCGCCCGGCTTTGTACAAAGGATTACATGCAACAGCGGCAAGACTTGTACAAAAGGTGGTTGCCGGAATGGGTTCCGGCAACCGCGCCTTATGGGAAAAACTTACGAAGATGTTCTATGTTCCAGGAGTTGCTCACCGGAATGCCATCTTCGGTCTCAAGGCGGATAGCGCCAGGCCTTGTGACTCGTCTCACTCGACAAGGGCCTTCCCACTTCGGCGTCAACTTGTTGGAATTCTTGGCGGACTGAACGCGCCGAAGAACAAGGTCGCCTTCCTCGAAGCTTCTGGCTTTAACTTTGCGGCTATGATAGCGGCGCAAAGCTTGCTGGTATCGAGCAGCTCGTACAGCAGCCTAAAGACGATCTTCCTCAAGGAGCAGCGCGTCGTCTTGCTGCAGCTATTCTTGCTCAAGCTCATCATAAGCGAGCACTCGAGGTGATCCGTATACGAGTTCCGTGGGGAGAACTGCCTCTGCTCCATAGACTAGAGCGAAAGGTGTCTGGCCAGTGGCTCGATTTGGCGTCGTTCTGATCGACTAAAGAACCACCGGCAGCTCCTCGATCCAGTTCCTTCCGCACTTGTGCAGCTTGTCGAAAGTTCTGGTCTTGAGTCCGCGCAGCACTTCAGCATTTGCCCTCTCTGCTTGACCGTTGCTTCTCGGATGAGCAACAGAAGCGAAGCAGACCTTGGCGCCAAGGTCTTGGACGTACTGCATGAAGGTGCGGCTCGTGAATTGCGTGCCGTTGTCGGTGATGATCCTGTTAGGGATCCCGAAACGGCAGACAATCGACCTGAAGAACTTGACTGCTGACTGTGCTGTCACCTTCTTCACTGGCTGCACTTCCGGCCACTTTGTGAACTTGTCGATTGCGACGTACAAGTACTCAAAGCCCCTGACAGCTCGGGGGAAGGGGCCGAGGATATCGAGCCCCCAGACCGAAAATGGCCAGGATAAAGGGATCGTCTGGAGAGCTTGAGCTGGCTGGTGTATCTGTTTGGAGTGGAACTGGCACGCTTCACACTTGGTTACTTGTGCAGTTGCATCCTAGAGGGCTGTCGGCCAAAAGAAACCTTGCCGGAAAGCTTTGCCGGCAAGTGCTCTTGCGCCTATGTGGTGGCCACATATGCCTCCATGTATCTCTGCCAACAGCTTTTGTCCATCTTCCCGACGAATACACTTCAATTTCACACCGTTGAGTCTTCTTCTGTACAGTATGCTATCGACAAACTGGTACATACTTGACTGCCGGGCTACTCTTTCCGCTTCTTCTTGCTCTTCGGGAAGATCTCCTGTCTGAAGGAAGTGGACAATCTGCTGTGCCCATGCTGGAGCTTGTGGCTCGACAACAAGGACTAAAGGCATATCTGCTGCTGCGGGAACATCTGCTTCCACGGCAAGGACTTGTGGTCCTGCCGGAGCTTGATGTTCCCCGGCAAGATTGCCGGAGCAAAACTTGTCGGGAGTGTCTGCTTCAACGGAACAAACCATAAGGCTTGCCGGAGCAGACTGCCCCTCAGCCTCCTTGGTGTTGATCTTGGGGACTTTCTTGGCGGCGGCTTCGGGGAGCTCTGCCGGAAAGTAGTCACCAGAAACCAACTTCCTCTTCTTGCTTTGTCCAGTTGATGGCGTTACGGATGGTTGAGTCAACTTGAGCACGAAGATCCCTGGTTCCACAGGTAACTTCAGTGCGGCGCACTTTGACAGGCCATCAGCAATATCATTCTGAGCTCTTGGGATATGCTCCATTTGTAGGCCATCAAAGTGCTCTTCTAGCTTCCTCACTTCATCAACATACGCTTCCATCAACGAACTCTGGTAGCTCTTGTTCACTTGTCAGACGACAAGCTGTGAGTCACCCCTGACAATGAGCTTCTTGATCCCAAGGTCTGCTGCGATTCTGAGACCGGCAAGCAATCCTTCATACTCTGCAGTATTGTTGGTTGCTTGCTCTTTGGGAAAGTGCATCTGGACTACGTATTTAAGGTGCTCTCCGGTGGGTGCGACAAGAAGCACGCCTGCACCGGCGCCTTGCAGCGAGAAGGCACCATCAAAGTACATCAGCCACTCTTTGCTTGCCTCTTTGACGGGGATGCTCGTTTCTGAAATTTCTTCATCTGGGGTTGGCGTCCACTCTACTATGAACTCTGCCAATGCTCTGCTTTGGATAGTTGAAGTGCTCTCAAATTTGAGGCCAAAGCTTGACAGTTCCAGCGCCCACTCGATAATCCTGCCCGTTGCTTCTGGATTTTGCAGTATCCTCTTCAGCGGAAAGCGAGTGACGACTGTGATCTCATGTGCTTGGAAGTAATGGCGCAGCTTTCTCGAGGCCATGAGGAGGCCGAAAAGCAACTTCTGCACACCAGAGTACCTTGATCTAGCCCCCTGCAGAAGGGAACTGACAAAGTAAACTGGGCGCTGCACCATTCTCCTTGGCATCTTATCATGCTCCTGCGCAAACCCATGTTTGTCGGGACCAGAGCTTGTCGGCGAAGCCCCCTGCTTGTCGCTGGATGGGTCTGCCGTGGTTGCTGGTTCATCATCCGCCTCCCTCTCCGCCACTAATGCAGCACTAACCACTTGATTGGTTGCTGCTATATACAGCAGCAACTTCTCTTGCGGCTTAGGTGCGACAAGCGTTGGAGTGGAGGACAGGTATCTCTTCAAGTCCTGCAGCGCAGCCTCCGCTTCCGGAGTCCATTTCATTGGACCTGCCTTTTCAAAATTTTGAAAAATGGTAGGGCGCGCTCAGCAGATCTAGAGATAAACCTGCTGAGAGCAGCCACGCAACCGGCAAGCCTTCGTACATCCTTGACGCGCTTTGGTGCATCGATCTGCTCAATGGCTTTGATCTTGTCGGGATTGGCTTCAATTCCCCGCTGAGACACGAAGAACCCGAGAAGCTTGCCGGAAGGGACTCCAAACACGCACTTCTCGGGGTTAAGCTTGAGGTTGATCTTGCGCAGGTTTGCAAATGTTTTGTCTAAATCTTGAATCAAGGTCGCTTTGTTCTTGCTCTTGACCACTATGTCATCCATGTAAGCTTCCACATTTCTGTGCATTTGCGGCTCAAAAGCATGGTGGACTACCCTTGCGAATGTTGAACCAGCATTCTTCAAACCGAAAGGCATCCGTATGAAGCAGTACGTGCCACACGGGGTGATAAATGCGGTTTTCTCTTCATCTTCTTCTGCCATGAAGATCTGATGGTATCCTGAGTATGCATCAAGAAATGAAAGCAAATCACATCCGGCTATGGAGTCAACAATCTGGTCAATACATGGCAAGGGAAATGGGTCTTTGGGACAAGCTTTATTGACATCTGTGAAGTCAATACAAAGTCTCCATTTCCCGTTAGCTTTGCATACAACAACAGGATTGGCCAACCACGTGGGATGGAGTACTCCTCTGATAAGGCCTGCTGCTTCCAACTTCTTGATTTCTTCTGCGATGAATTCTTGGCGCTCTACTGCCTGCTTCCTGACTCTCTGCTTGACGGGCCGCGCATGAGGACAGACGGCAAGGTGGTGCTCAATTACTTTCCTGGGAACACCGGGGATATCAGACGGTTGCCACGCAAACACGTCGACATTCGCCCGTAGGAAAGCAACGAGCGCGCTTTCCTAGTTGGGGTCAAGAGTGGCGCTGATGGTGAAGGTACCACCAGTGCCATCCTCCTTGGCGGACACCTTCTTAGTCTCAGGTGGAGCTGCCATTGCCTTCTTACACTTGCCGGTGGAGCTCGATGGTGCGTCCTCAACGGTAGCGCAGCACTCCGAAGAGGTGCGCTTGCCGGAGTGGGCATCAGAGCTCTTGCCGGACTTGGTCTTCTTCTTCCCCCCGGGAGCTTCAGCGGCAAGTGTCCTGTGTTCTGCTGCGGCTGCGGCTTCCCGGTAGATCTTGTCGGCACAGATAAGAGCATCCTTCTTGTCGCCAGGGACATAGATGACACTTATTGGGCCTGGCATTTTCAGTACGTTGTACGCATAGTGAGAGGCTGCCATGAACTTGGCGAGTGCCGGTCGGCCAAGGATTCCATTGTAAGCCAATGGAAAGTCGGCAACGTCAAACGTGACCCTCCCGGTCCTGAAGTTCAGCTCGCTGCCAAATGTTACCGGCAACGTGATCTTTCCCTTTGGCTTGCTCCTTCCCGGGTTGATTCCTTGAAATGTGCCGGTCTCTTCGAGCTCGCTGTCAGGGATCTGGAGTTTCTGGAGCACCGCGGAGGAGATCAGGTTCAAGCCGGCCCCGCCGTCAACTAGCATCTTAGTGACCTTGAGGTTGCGGATTGTTGGTGAAACCAACATCGGCAAGCACCCGACCGCAGTTATGTGATCCGGGTGGTCCTCAATATCAAAGATGATAGGCGTGCCAGACCATTTCAGAGGCTTGCGTGACTCGACGGGTGGTTCTGCTGCATTAACTTCCTGCACCCACTGCTTGAGCTGGCGGTGCGAGGCATGCAGAGAAGCACCACCGTCAACGCACAGGACCTCTATGGCTTTCTGGAACTCCTGCTCATCAGTCTCCTCATCATCCATATCTTCATCTTCGTTATCATCTTCATCCTTGTCGCGGCCACGGGGAGGTCTATCTCCTTGCCGCTGCTTGGCTTTGCCGCGGCGTCCTCCTCGGCCGGGACGTTTCTTGCCGGATCTACCAGCTCCTTCCTGGGCCTTCTCTTTGTCGCGCCGCTCGTATTCAGCTTTCTGTTGCTCAACAAGCTGCTCGACTCTCTTACAGTTCTGAAGATCATGGCCCTTGGTGCGGTGAATCTTGCAATACTGCTTGTTGGTGCCGTCCTGCTTGTCGGCGACCGCCACCTCCACGGCAACCTCCTTGCCGGAGTCACCAGCTTTGGCTTCCTTGGCGCCACCACCGTTGCCGGACTGCTCAACAACTAGCACTTCTTTGCCTTTCCTCCTTCTGTTGTTCCGCCGTCGGTTTTTCCTTGTCGGGGCAGCATCTTCACTGTCAGATCCTCCCGCTCTTATATTTTCTCCGGGGAATCTCCTCCCTTCCTCAGCACGCGCACACTTGTCGGCCAGTGCATATAACTCACTGACGTCCCTGATCTTGCACATCGCCATTTCCTCCCGCATCCTGTGGTTCCGCATGTTCTGATGGAACGCGCTGATCACCGCGGCAGGGTGGACGTCTGGGATGTTGTGCTGCACACTACTGAATCTCTGAATATACTTGCGCAAGGGCTCTCCTTCCTTCTGAGCGAGCAGATGAGGATCACTCTCCTGGCCATGAGGCTTGTGTCCGCCTGTAAAGGCGCCGACAAACTGATGGCACAGATCAGCCCAAGAGGATATGGAGTTGTCCGGCAAGTGCATGAGCCAGGATCTGACGTTGGGCTTGAGCACCAGCGGGAAGTAGTTGGCAAGGATCTTGTCATCCCGTCCCCCGGCAGCCTGTACCGCGATCGTGTAGATGCTGAGGAACTCTGACGGATGCGTCTTGCCGTCGTACTTCTCCGGCACGTCTGGCTTGAAGTTCTTTGTGCTGGGCCACTGGACTTGCCGCAGCTCACGAGTGAATGCAGGGCAACCTACCGCGTACGGCAGATCGCCTGGTTCCCCTGGCGCATGCATGTCAGCAGAGGGCCCAGCGCGCTTGTCGGATTGACGTCGCGCTTCTCTTCGGCGCTCGATGCGGGTTCGAGCGTCTTCTTGTTGTCGATCATGAAGAACTTGGCGCTGATCGCGACGAGCTCGTGGATCCGACGATGCAGTGGAGTCGCTGTCAAGGTGGATCCGGCGATTCGGCGATCTTGGCCTTCGGGGCGGTGATTGCATGGTAGTTGCACCTCCGCCCGTTTCGTCGCCACCGGCTTGCATCCGGCAACCCTGCCGCGGCAGCGACGCGCTCGGCCGCCATGGAGTGTCACCGTTGGCGTAGCCGATGAGACTCTGAATGGTGGCCCTCCATTCGTCGATCTTGTCCGACGTTGGAGGGTAATCTAGGAGAAGTTGAGCTCGCGCCAAAGCTTCTGTTGGAGTGGTGGGTGGCAGTGGCGGACGGCGCGAGGAGCGGGACGTGCTCGAACTTCTAACTATGTTAGAAGGAGCAGTATCCCGTCCAGGCGACCGTGCCCCGCTCGTGCCAGCACGCTGGCGTGCATGCTGGTCTTGAGCGCCCCGAGATCCACCAGCTTGGTCTTGGGCTATCATGCATATGGCACTGCTAGTGCCATGACGCTGTTGATCTTGCGCCTCCTGAGAGTGGCGTGGAACATGTACAGTCGCCGAGGTTTGTGCAGCCTTGTTCTTGGACCTGCCGGCATCATGAGCTTCCTCGTCGACGTCCTTTCTTCCGCCGGCGTCCATCCCACCACTCGTTTGCTCCAACGGTGGCGGAAGTGACGTGGATGGAGCAGCCGCCGCCGAAGTCTTCTTCTTCGGTGGCATGTTGATGAAGGGAATAAAGATCTAGCTCGTGTGAACGCCGGATCTGGTTCACACAATCTCAACACCCCCTACCTTGATGGCAGAAGAAGATGAAGAGAAAACCGCATTTATCACCCCCTACCTTGATGGCACATACTGCTTCGTACAAATGCCTTTCGGTTTGAAGAATGCTGGTTCAACATTCGCAAGGGTAGTCCACCATGCTTTTGAGCCGCAAATGCACAGAAATGTGGAAGCTTACATGGATGACATAGTGGTCAAGAGCAAGAACAAAGCGACCTTGATTCAAGATTTAGATGAAACATTTGCAAACCTGCGCAAGATCAACCTCAAGCTTAACCCCGAGAAGTGCGTGTTTGGAGTCCCTTCCGGCAAGCTTCTCGGGTTCTTCGTGTCTCAGCGGGGAATTGAAGCCAATCCCGAGAAGATCAAAGCCATTGAGCAGATCGATGCACCAAAGCGCGTCAAGGATGTACGAAGGCTTGCCGGTTGCGTGGCTGCTCTCAGCAGGTTTATCTCTAGATCTGCTGAGTGCGCCCTGCCATTTTTCAAAATTTTGAAAAAGGCAGGTCCAATGAAATGGACTCCGGAAGCGGAGGCTGCGCTGCAGGACTTGAAGAGATACCTGTCCTCCACTCCAACGCTTGTCGCACCTAAGCCGCAAGAGAAGTTGCTGTTGTATATAGCGGCAACCAATCAAGTGGTTAGTGTTGCGTTAGTGGCGGAGAGGGAGGAGGATGATGAGCCAGCAACCACGGCAGACCCATCCAGCGACAAGCAGGGGGCTTCGCCGACAAGCTCTGGTCCCGACAAACATGGGTTTGCGCAGGAGCATGATAAGATGCCAAGGAGAATGGTGCAGCGCCCAGTTTACTTTGTCAGTTCCCTTCTGCAGGGGGCTAGATCAAGGTACACCCCCTACCTGGCGACTGTACATGTTCCACGCCACTCTCAGGAGGTGCAAGATCAACAGCGTCATGGCACTAGCAGTGCCATACGCATGATAGCCCAAGACCAAGCTGGTGGATCTCGGGGCGCTCAAGACCAGCATGCACGCCAGCGTGCTGGCACGAGCGGGGCACGGTCGCCTGGACGGGATACTGCTCCTTCTAACATAGTTAGAAGTTCGAGCATGTCCCACTCCTCGCGTCGTCCGCCACTGCCACTCACCACTCCAACAGAAGCTTTGGCGCGAGCTCAACTTCTCCTAGATTACCCTCCGATGTCGGACAAGATCGACGAATGGAGGGCCACCATTCAGAGTCTCATCGGCTACGCCAACGGCGACACTCCACGGCGGCCGAGCGCGTCGCCGCCGCGGCAGAGTTGCCGGACGCAAGCCGGTGGCGACGAAACGGGCGAAAGATGTCGGGGAAACTGATCCACGAACACCTATGGGGCCGGCGGACCGGGCCCCTTTCGGTTCGGCGGGGGGCGGAGGTCACACGAAGAGCAGATCGAGGCGAGGCACACGAGCAGTTTACCCAGCTTCGGAGCTCTCCGGAGAGATAACACTCCTACTGCTGCTTATCTGGTTGTATTATCTGGTGTTCTTGCTCTCGAGCGAGAGAGTGTGATGTTTTCTGGGCTACGAATGAATCGAAGCGAACTGTTCGAACCTCCGAACCCCCCCTATGTTGCGCATGGGCGTCCTTTTATACGCTAAAGGGGTCACCGACAGGTGGCAACGCAGAGGAGGGTAAAAACGTAAAAAGCGAGGTAGTTGATACAGTTGCTTGTACAGTGCACCCTACCTAACCCTGACGGCAGGGGACAAGGGCATTAAATGCTTGTCTGAGTCGCCCGAACAGTGCAGAAAAGGACCGTTAGGGGCGCCACCGTTCGCCACGATGGCGATCTTGTCAGCTTCGCATGCCACTGCGCACCGCTGGCTGCACAGCCTCCCGCCACGTGCGACCGGAGAGCCCCCAGAGCGACACGTTGGTGGATGCGCTAGAGCGTGGGCGCAGAGTGGGCGCCTGCCGCGGCAAGCGCCTTACCGCTGTTGTTATCTTGCCGGGTCCAGAAGCTCGTCGCTCACCGGGCCCCGGGGTACCTTGTTTAGTCTTCCCGGCAAGCTCCTCTTGCCGGGGCCTTGTTGGCTTGCTGGAGCGCGTGGCGCGTCGCGGCAAGTTCCTTGGAGCGCCTTGGTTGGCCTTTCCGGCAAGCTCCTCTTGCCGGGGCCTTGTCTCCTTAGCTTAAATACTTTGTTCTTGGATGTCTCCAAGGGAACCTTGGGGGATCTTGGCGTTCGCCCGGCAAGCCTTTGCCACGGGGTGATGCAACTGCCCGTGCACAAGTTCGGGGTACTAGGGTACCCCTATTCTAGTACACCGACAGGAGCCCCCGGGCCTGGGCCAGACACGGTGCCGAGCACTGTTGGGCCAGGCCCAAGACAGGGCACGGACACACGCGGGCTGGTCCGCGCCAAATCTTGCTCCGCATCCACCGCGCTCTCTCATAACGGCACGCGTTGAATGCGGCATCGTGGGAGAGATCGTGGGTGGTTGTTTATTTGGAAGGCCGAAACGTCCGCCCCGTCCCTCTTTATAAGCAGAGGAAACAGAGGCAGTTCGTTCCCCCTCGCTGGTTGTTGCTACTTCTTCTTCACAAACTCCGCCGCTCTCCCCTTCTACTCGAAGCCGAGAGAGAAGCGCTCCGCCCCCCATTGCCACCAGCATCACCACGCCGATGACCTTCCCCACCACCTCCGCCATGGCCCCGAAAGCCGACAAGGGAAAGGGTGTGAAGTCGGCCGAGGCGCAGCGGCTCGCGGCGCTGCGGAAGGAGCGGGCGATCTTCACCCCCCAGCTCGGCGTGCAGGAGCTGAGGGAGTACTTCTACCTCTTTTGGGCGACGGAGACGCGTGCGCATCCGCGCACGAGGGTACTCCCAGCCGCTGCCTCGGAGTTGGCTCCAAATGGGTACCCGTTCTTCCCGCTATTCTTCTATTGCGGGCTCTGCCCACCCTTCTCGGAGTTCTTCTGTGATATTATGAACACATATGGCTTCCGCCTCCTTGACTTCACCCCCAACGCTGTCCTGACCATGGCAGTTTTCGCACATTTGTGCGAAAACTTTGTCGGAGTCCACCCTAGTGTTGCCCTTTTCCGCCACTACTTCGTACCTCGGGTAGAGAGAGGAGAGCCGCTTGCCGGAGGGATTGCTTGGATCTCGAGAGTCGGCAAGAAGGAGACGTACTTGGAGGGTGAGCTCCGCAGCAAGTGGGAGGAGTGAAGAGCGGAATGGTGCTGGATCGTCGAGGAGAATCCGCAGCCCTTCACCGCCGTGCACCAAACTCCAATAGTGTGCGGCAATGACTGGAGCAACGTGGCGCCGGAAGACGAGAGGCTGAAGATCGCCATCACTAGGATTCTTCGCCTCAGGCTTGTCGGGCTCACCGTAGGTGCTGTCGGGGCAGATTTCCTCCACCGCCGCATTGCCCCCCTGCAGGAGAGGGGGAGGCCCGCCTGGGAATTCAAGAATTCGGCGGACATCATGAGGCTGCGGCCGGGCCTCAACTACAACTTCACCGTCTTGGAGTTGGACGCAATGCTCTTGGAATTATTCAAACGCGACCCCCAGCACCCATTCACACTGCCGAGGGGCGTAGTTCCTTTGTGCAATAACTCTTCGCTTGACCGGATCCGCGCCATGATGCCATTGTGCGATTCACATGGCATCGTCCCAACTTGGCAAGAGCCTGCAGATGACGTTGTGCGAGTGTTCTTCGACACCTTGGAGGAAGTGCCGGTCCGCGCTGACGAGCAGAAGAGCCTCACCCGTGACACCACCGACAAGGAGCTGCAGCTCATCGCCACTAGGGCGGAAGAGGCTGCGACCGCAGCTGCTGCGGGCGTGTTTGGGTTCACTGTGGAGGAGGCGGAGGCTGCGGAGGCGGCAAACCTTGCCGAGCGCGCGGAGTTCATGGGCGAGGAGGAGCCTGCCGGTTCCGAAGCCGAGCCGAGCGAGGCCGGCGAGGAGGGGGCCGAGCCTTCAAAGAACTTGCCGCAGGCGGAGCCCCCGGCCCCGCCAAGGAGGTGCCTTCGAAACTAATCCACGAACACCTATGGGGCTGGCGGACCGGGCCCCTTTCGGTTCGGCGGGGGGCGGAGGTCGCGCGAAGAGCAGCTCGAGGCGAGGCACACGAGAAGTTTACCCAGCTTCGGAGCTCTCCGGAGAGATAACACTCCTACTGCTGCTTGTCTGGTTGTATTATCTGGTGTTCTTGCTCTCGAGCGAGAGAGTGTGATGTTTTCTGGGCTACGAATGAATCGAAGCAAACTGTC